>NC_143132.1:85322500-85522500 GCF_059928025.1 Delphinapterus leucas | reverse complement strand
ATAAATAAATTTTTAAAGAACTACCTACCTTTTCAAGATTTTCTTAATCTCTTGTTAGAAGAACATATTAAGCTCATGACTAGAAGAAAACTAACCACTGGTCAACATAACAAGATCTCTTAGACCTGTCAAATGAAACTTCCATTTGAAAATAGCCAAGTTAGAGGGCAGACAGCAGAAGCAAGAAGAACTACAATCCTGCAGCCTGTGGAACAAAAACCACATTCACAGAAAGATAGACAAGATGAAAAGGCAGAGGGCTATGTACCAGATGAAGGAACAAGATAAAACCCCAGAAAAACAACTAAAGAAAGTGGAGATAGGCAACCTTCCAGAAAAAGAATTCAGAATAATGATAGTGAAGATGATCCAGGACCTCGGAAAAAGAATGGAAGCAAAGATCGAGAAGATGCAAGAACTGTTTAACAAAGACCTAGAAGAATTAAAGAACAACAAACAGAGATGAACAATACAATAACTGAAATGAAAACTACACTACAGGGGCTTCCCTGGTGGCGCAGTGGTTGAGAGTCCGCCTGCCGATGCAGGGGACACGGGTTCATGCCCCGGTCCGGGAAGATCCCACATGCCGCGGAGCGGCTGGGCCCGTGAGCCATGGCCGCTGAGCCTGTGTGTCCGGACCCTGTGCTCCGCAGCAAGAGAGGCCACAGAAAAAAAAAAAAAAAAAACTACACTAGAAGGAATCAATAGCAGAATAACTGAGGCAGAAGAACGGATAAGTGACCTGGAAGACAGAATGTGGAATTCACTGCTGCTGAACAAAATAAAAAAGAATGAAAAGAAATGAAGACAGCCTAAGAGACCTCTGGGACAACATTAAATGCAACAACATGTGCATTATAGGGGTCCCAGAAGGAGGAGAGAGAGAGAAAGGACCCGAGAAAATATTTGAAGAGATTATAGTCGAAAACTTCCCTAACATGGGAAAGAGAATAGCCACCCAAGTCCAGGAAGCACAGAGTCCCATACAGGATAAACCCAAGGAGAAACATGCCGAGACACATAGTAATCAAATTGGCAAAAATTAAAGACAAAGAAAAATTATTTAAAGCAGGAAGGGAAAAATGACAAATAATATACAAGGGAACAAGGGAACTCCCATAAGGTTAACAGATGATTTCTCAGTAGAAACTCTACAAGCCAGAAGAGAGTGGCATGATATACTTAAAGAGATGAAAGGAAGAACCTACAACCATGATTACTCTACCCGGCAAGGATCTCATTCAGATTCGTTGGAAAAATCAAAAGCTTTACAGACAAGCAAAAGCTAAGAGAATTCAGCACCACCAAAGCAGCTCTACAACAAATGCTAAAGGAACTTCTCTAAGTGGGAAACACAAGAGAAGAAAAGGATCTACAAAAACAAACCCAAAACAATTAAGAAAATGGTCATAGGAACATGCATATTGATAATTACCTTAAACGTGAATGGATTAAATGCTCCAACCAAAAGACACAGGCTTGCTGAGTGGATACAAAAACAAGACCCATATATATGCTGTCTACAAGAGACCCACTTCAGACCTAGGGACACATACAGACTGAAAGTGAGGGAATGGAAAAATATATTCCATGCAAATGGAAATCAAAAGAAAGCTGGAGTAGCAATACTCATATCAGATAAAATAGCTTTAAAATAAAGAATGTTACAAGAGACAAGGAAGGCCACTACATAATGATCAGGGGATCAATCCAAGAAGAAGATATAACAATTATAAATATATATGCACCCAACATAGGAGCACCTCAATACATAAGGCAACTGCTAACAGCTATAAAAGAGGAAATCAACAGTAACACAATAATAGTGGGGGACTTTAACACCTAACTTACACCAATGGACAGCTCATCCAAAATGAAAATAAATAAGGAAACAGAAGCTTTAAATGACACAATAGACAAGATAGATTTAATTGATATTTATAGGACATTCCATCCTAAAACAGCAAACAAGTGTGCATGGAACATTCTCCAGGATAGATCACATCTTGGGTCACAAATCAAGCCTCAGTAAATTTAACAAAATTGAAATCATATCAAGCATCTTTTCTGACCACAATGCTATGAGATTAGAAATCAATTACAGGGAACAAAACGTAAAAAACACAAACACATGGAGGCTAAACAATATGTTACTAAATAACCAAGAGATCACCGAAGAAATCAAAAAAATACCTAGAGACAAATGACAATGAAAACACAACGATCCAAAATCTATGGGATGCAGCAAAAGTAGTTCTAAGAGGGAAGTTTATAGCTATACAAGTCTACCTCAAGAAACAAGAAAAATCTCAAACAATCTAACCTTACACCTAAAGGAACTAGAGAAAGAAGAACAAACAAAACCCAAAGTTAGCAGAAGGAAAGAAATCAAAAAGATCAGAACAGAAATAAATGAAATAGAAACAAAGAAAACAACAGCAAAGATCAATAAAACTAAAAGCTGGTTCTTTTGAGAAGGTAAACAAAATTGATAAACCATTAGCCAGACTCATCAAGAAAAAGAGGGAGAGGACTCAAATCAATAAAATTAGAAATGAAAAAGGAGAAGTTACAACAGACATTGCAGAAATACAAAGCATCCTAAGAGACTACGACAAGCAACTCTATGCTAATAAAATGGACAACCTGGAAGAAATGGACAAATTCTTAGAAAAGTATAACCTTCCAAGACTGAATCAGGAAGAAATAGAAAATATGAACAGACCAATCACAAGTAATGAAATTGAAACTGTGATTAACAATCTGCCAACAAACAAAAGTCCAGGACCAGATGGCTTCACAGATGAATTCTATCAAACATTTAGAGAAGAGCTAACACCCATCCTTCTCAAGCTTTTCCAACAATTTGTGGAGGAAGGAACACTCCCAAACTCATTCTATGAGGCCACCATCACCCTGATACCAAAACCAGACAAAGATACTAAAAAAAAAGAAAATTACAGACCAATATCACTGATGAATATAGATGCAAAAATCCTCAACAAGGGCTTCCCCGGTGGTGCAGTGGTTGGCAATCCACCTGCCAATGCAGGAGACGCGGGTTCGATCCCTGGGCTGGGAGGATCCCACATGCCACGGAGCAACTAGGCCCGTGTGCCACAGCTACTGAGCCTGTGCCCTACAGGCTTTGAGCCACAGCTACTGAAGCCCGCGCTCCTAGAGCCCATGCTCTGCAACAACAGAAGCCACCACAATGAGAACCCACGCACAGCAACAAAGACCCAATGCAGCCGTTAATAAACAAATAAATTTATTTTTTAAAAAAAGAAAAATCCTCAACAAAATACTAGCAAACAGAATCCTACAACACATTAAAAGGGTCATACACCATGATAAAGTGGGATTTATTCCAAGGATGCAAGGATTCTTCAATATACGCAAATCAATGTGATACACCATATTAACAAACTGAAGAAGAAAAACCATATGATCATCTCAATAGATGCAGAAAAAAACTTCTGATAAAAGTCAACACATATTTATGATAAAAACTCTCCAGAAAGTGGGCATAAAGGGAACCTACCTTAACATAATAAAGGCCATATACCACAAACCCACAGCAAACATCATTCTCAATGGTGAAAAACTGAAAGCATTTCCTCTAAGATCAGGAACAAGGCAACGATGTCCACTCTCAGCAGTATTATTCAACATAGTTTTGCAAGTCCTAGCCCCGGCAATCAGAGAAGAAAAAGAAATAAAAGGAATACAAATTGGAAAAGAAGTAAAACTGTCACTGTTTGCAGATGACATGATACTATGCATAGAGAATCCTAAAGATGCCCCCAGAAAACTACTAGAGCTAATCAATGAATTTGGTAAAGTTGCAGGATACAAAATTAATGCACAGAAATCTCTTGCATTCCTATACACTAATGATGAAAAATCTGAAAGAGAAATTAAGGAAACACTCCCATTTACCACTGCAACAAAACAAATAAAACCTAGGAATAAACCTACCTCGGGAGACAAAAGACCTTTATGCAGAAAACTATAAGACACTGATGAAAGAAATTAAAGATGATACCAACAGATGGAGAGATATGCCATGTTCTTGGATTGGAAGAATCAAAATTGTGAAAATGAGTATACTACCCAAAGCAATCTACAGATTCAATGCAATCCCCATCAAATTACCAATGGCATTTTTTACAGAACTAGAACAAAAAATCTTAAAATTTGTATGGAGATACAAAAAACCCCAAATAGCCAAAGCAGTCTTGAGGGAAAAAAACGGATCTGGAGGAGTCAGACTCCCTCACTTCAGACTATACTATAAAGCTACAGTAATCAAGACAGTATGGTACTGGCACAAAAACAGAAACATGATCAATGGAACAAGATAGAAAGCCCAGAGATAAACCCACGCACCTATGGTCAACTAATCTATGACAAAGGAGGCAAGGATATACAATGGAGAAAAGACAGCCTCTTCAATAAGTGGTGCTGGGAAAATTGGACAGCTACATGTAAAAGAATGAAATTAGAACACTCCCTAACACCATACACAAAAATAAACTCAAAATGGATTAGAGACCTAAATGTAAGACCGGACACTATAAAACTCTTAGAGAAAAACATAGGAAGAACACTCTTGGACATAAATCACAGCAAGATCTTTTTTGATCCACCTCCTAGAGTAATGGAAATAAAAACAAAAATAAACAAATGGGACCTAATGAAACTTAAAAGCTTTTGCACAACAAGACAAAAAGACAACCCTCAGAATGGGAGAATATATTTGCAAATGAATCAACAAAGGATTAATCTCCAAAATATATAAACAACTCCTGCAGCTCAATATTAAAAAAACAAACAACCCAATCCACAAATGGGCTGAAGACCTAAATAGACATTTCTCCAAAGAAGACATACAGATGGCCAAGAAGCACATGAAAAGCTGCTCAACATCACTAATTATTAGAGAAATGGAAATCAAAACTACAATGAGGTATCACCTCACACCAGTTAGAATGGGCATCATCCGAAAATCTACAAACAACAAATGCTGGAGAGGGTGTGGAGAAAAGGGAACCCTCTTGCACTGTTGGTGGGAATGTAAATCGATACACCCAGTATGGAGAACAGTATGGAGGTTCCTTAAAAAACTAAAAATAGATTTACCATATGATCCAACAATCCCATTACTGGGCATATACCCAGAGAAAACCATAATTCAAAAAGACACATGCACCCCAATGTTTACTGCAGCACTATTTACAATAGCCAGGTCATGGTTGCAACCTGAATGTCCATCAACAGATGAATTGATAAAGATGATGTGGTACATATAAACAATGGAATATTACTCACCCATAAAAAGGAACAAAACTGAGTCATTTGTAGAGACGTGGATGGATCTAGAGACTGTCATACAGAGTGAAGTAAGTCAGAAAGAGAAAAACAAATATCGTATATTAACGCATATATGTGGAATCTAGATAATGGTACAGATGAATCAGTTTGCAGGGCAGAAATAGAGACACAGATGTAGAGAACAAACGTATGGACACCAAGTGGGGAAAGCAGCGGGGGTGGGGGTCAGGGTGTGATGAATTGGGAGATTGGGATTGACATATATACACTGATGTGTATAAAATTGGTGACTAATAAGAACCTGCTGTATAAAAAAATAAGTAAAATAAAAATCAAAAATCAGAAAAAAAAATAGAATAAAATAAAACTAGGAAAAAAAAAGAAAGAAAAGAGCCAAGTTATCACAGACAGGTGCGTGCACACACACACAAACACACACACACACAACAGATTTAGATTGCTATGCTTTGCCTTGTATGCTTAGGAACATTCTAAAGTTTTTACCATATAATCAAACTTTATGTAGGAAAACTGTAGAGGTGAAAGAAACATTGTAATGCTACTCTCAACAACTTGTAATAGTCTTATTTAGCTACTATGTGAGGTAATAAGTTTTAATATGTTTATTTACAGAGAAGGAGGGAGAGACAGGCTGAGAGGGAGAGGGAGAGATATTGAGAAACTATGTAAGAAGTAACACAAAAATCCAAATGCAAAATTGTTTCTTTCTAGGAATGGGCTGGAATTTTTATTGTGAGAGAGGGAGTAAAAGGGAGCATGTTTGTTTCCTTTGGGACTACACTGAATTTATCAAATATTCTGGTCTTTTCCCCTGTAGCTGCCACCTCTTCCATTAGGCCACAAGGTATGTCCTTTTGGAACAGTAATGGAGTCCAATCAACCTAACTTCATTGATCTCCAAGGACAACTGAAAATTATAAAACTTGCTATGGGATTCTGACATGCCAGAAACCACTAGAAAGAGAAGTTTTATATCTCAGAGATTCTCCTCATCTTTGGATAGAGACCAAAATGATACTTTCAAGTAAGTAATAATTTCCAATATTAGCCTATTGAGTGAGATAAAACTGCTTAGTGAAAAAAATTGTTAGAATTAGAGATTTACCAATCAGATACTGTAGGCGCTGGCTGTGTGTACTGTTGGTATTATTATGAATGATCAGGAAATTTAAGTATTTCTTTTCCTTTTTACTCAGAATTCCTTGGCCATTGTTTTAGAGAATATTTTGACAAATTCTCAGTTCTTAAAGCCTCTAGGGCATTTTTGCTTCTTATTTGAGTACAGAGAAATGTTAGGTGGTTAAATAATTGCAAAGAACTAAAAATAAACCATAGTTTATTTTTTCAGATTTTGAATTACAAAATTATTTAAATGTTGTCAGTAATCGAAGTGCTACATTACTACGTAATGAAACTACAATACTGCTTAATGACATTAGGAAACTGCATGCAAAAAAATATCTGTACACAAGGTGGTGATGTTAGCAACCAACTACAGTACTTTTATTCTGCTAAAAACCACAATAAATAACAACATTATTTTCCCTGAGTGTATGTTCGAGCGTTCATACAGTGATAGTAGGTAAGGGCAAAGAGCACATAGAAAACCTGTCATCACATGTCATTAAAGTAGCTGGGAAGGAAGAGCAAAAGGACAAATCACCCAAAAAGAGGGTTAGTAACTTCTAAAGAATAAGATTCTATTTACATGTAGTAAAGATTCAAGTATCCAGCTTTTAATACCTAAGTTTCTATTGACACCTATTTGTTTATTTAAGTCCAAAGATTAAATCCTAAATGTAAAATTGTTTCTAAAAATAACTCTAATAAAATATTCCCACTTCCCAGAAAGATTTCTTCAGAAAGCCTTTGCCTCACCACCCTCCCTTGCCTTTGCAAACAAGTTTCCTTATCCCAATCCTGACTACAAGGTTGATCGATGGAGGTCAGTGTCTTACCCTCTGTTCATGTTTCTTGTGTAGAAATTCAAGTTCTTAGATTTATATTAGCATAATTCAGAGCAATTAAAAGGTGAAGCTGATAATAGTAAGTCACAAACCTTATTCTCATGAAATTTTGGACTCATTAACCTTATCATCAATACTAAAACATAAATGAACTAATATATGCCAACACAAATCAGTTCATATTTTTCGAGTACTAGTACATTAATAATGACGTATAAGACATAAGTAATTAATTTTATTATCTAGCCCCCAAATCCAATTATTTGTTATAGTGAAATATATTTATACTCAGATACTTTTTCTTCAAAAAAATTAAATGATAGCACCAGCAGGAATGCAGAACTTGTTGGTTACAAGGTGAAAAGCTTGTGTGCCATGAATCAAAAAGGTAGGCAAATGTGTTTCAATTTTAAGATTCTTCTCCCAAGATGAAAAGAGCAGCAATTGTTATTTGCAAGCTAAAAAGAAAAATATCTGTTCTTGAATTATCTAAGGATGAGTCAGAAACTTAAACCCAAAGAAAAGTAATAAATAATGACAACAGATGTTTGTAAACCTGTGCTCCCCTGTTCGGTGTTTCTACGTGTTGTTTTGCCTTGATGTGCTGTCAGCCACCTCTCACCTGGGAGTAGTGATATCTTATCAAAGCCCAAACAGTTCCTCTTCACAACAGACAGATAATAGTGCCTTTCAATTTATCATACTGGAAGTCTAAAAGGACCATGGGAACGACTGGTCAGGTGACAGCCTGATGGACAGTTTGACAGCCCTTAAAGCATCATGGGAAATGGTTGTCACCTGATTTTCAGAGCGACCAGGGAGATAACCTTCAGAATGATGAGGAAAACAAAAATCTGAATATTTGTATAAGATCCAATGGCAGCATCAGTGTTCACTTAAGTGATAATAGGTAAGAATTTAGATGTCTCAAAATGTTATTATCAAACCTGAGAGGTTTCTCCAAGTCCAGAAGTGCCCTTCATCTCTTTCGATGCTTTTTAGAATTTTATTCAAATGTCATTTGAAAAATATATACATAATATAGGGCTTTTGACTTTAAAAAGACACAATAAAACATATTAAGTATTTAACCACATGCTAAATATATTGGCTGACCATTAATATTCTCCAGCTTTGAAAAACCCCTTGTACACCTTTTCCTAAATATAATTTGCACATTACAGTTCTACCTAGAAAGGCTGTCATAAAGAATCATATGGATCAAATTTCACACTCTGGGCTAACTCAGCTTCATGAACATCAGTGTAGCCTTGGTGTAAGAAACAAAATAAGAGAAATCAATTTGAAGATCTTTTGCACAAAAATGTTTGAATCTGTATTTATTCATTTATACAGCCAATGAACATGAACTGAGCACTTAGTACACACAAGGGCCTCTGCTGGGTGTATAAAGATGAGAAAGATAAAACTCCAACTTACAACTTGCTTACAGTTTGAGGGTGATGATAGAGTTTTAAATTAATAGTAGTTGGCAAATGAGATCAAGAGATCAGTCCAAATTTACTGCCTTTTAGTTGGTGAAGCTCATACACAGCCGTTTACAAAGTTGTCTCTTGCATATTTTCTCTTGTGTATTGTATATACAGTTTACACTAGTTTTATGGTCTGATCTGAGGAAATTTTGCCTGAAAATTGGGATTCCAAAGAAAAAAATAAGCACTCGATGTTTATACATTTACTGAGTGCCTCCCAAGTTGAAAGAATGATTCCAGAAACAGTACAAAGGTAAGAGAGACTTAAGATGTAACTCCCACAATTAAGGAGCACTCTAGACATCACAAACCCTCAGTCCCTTAGATATTTCAGCTACCTTTTCTTCTTCAGAGCATACACTCAATAATTTTTTATTTTAAAATAATATCTAACATACAGAAAAGTTATAAGAATAGTACAAATAACTCCTTTTCTACTCATCGTCCAAAATTCACCAGTTGTTAACATTTTGCCACATTTGTTTTTATCACTCCTATTCTCACTCTTTCTCTCTCACATACAACCCTCTCTCCCTCCTTCCTCCCTCTCTTATTTAGCTATCTATATAATATTATATTTTTTATATTTTTAACTTATTTTAATAGAGGGATATATTAGATTTATTTTTTATATTTTTAAATAATTTTAACAGAGGGAAATGAGATTAGTGTCTGATTCATCTTTATACTCCTTCACAAAACCTAGCAACTGCCTTTATATACTTAAAAAAATATATATCAATGAATGAATGATAAATAGTATTCAACCTAAATCTAGTCTTTGCTCTATTAGATGTGTGTTTATACATAAATATAAAAGGGGTTATATTATTTATCTAAAACATATGTAGTATTTTATAAAATATGAATCTTCCCTCCATCTATGTCTGATCAATAAATGATTTAGTAAAATAAAGAAATAATAAAATTGCAGCAGGAATGTCAAACACTTTCCAAAGGAAGTAAAAGATAAAAGCTTCAGGTGCTGGTGGCTCTTTGTCTTTCTCTGGGACAAATAGACCAACTATAGATGCCAGACAAAAAGCTGAGATTTAAACAGAAACTGTCTTTCTGCAAAACACTCTGGCACTATTGTTGAAACTGGTACCACTTGGCTGCTTGACACTTTTGGGATAACACTCTGCTTTCATAAAATTTTATGCTTTGGATTCACATTCCAACATGATTTTCCAAATCCAGTTGTGCCAAAGCCAGACAAATTGTGAGAGCACCCTTAGTGTTTTCCAGGGAACTGAAAAAAGCCAGTAAATAATTTAAATGACTATTAACAACAAAATGTTCTCCATGTAATTCTTCACAAGAAGACATATTATTTTTAAAAAAATGAAGCCAAAGTTTGCAAATGCAAAGCAAAATGCTTTTGAGTGCCATATGTAAATTCAAATACTTAGAGACTGATAAAAACACATTTTGCTTGTTTCAAATTGGGAAGGCAAGATGTAGAAGGAAGATTTATAATAACTGATATATGGACAAGGTCCAAATGCTACAAAACAACTGAATTCAGAGTCATTTCTGAGTCACAGCTGTGGTTAAAATACTTTTCCTTTCCTTGTTGAAATAAACCCATGCAGCATCAGGTCCTAACAGGTCCCAGATGTAGTCTTTAGCCCACCTGATATGAATTAAGTTTCATCGTGAACAATTAATGTAGCCACTTAAGCCAACTAAATAAGCTAAATATAAACCCAGAACCAAAGTCTTATAACAATTCATAGTAATGCCAAAATTTGTGGTCTGGAAACTTAGAATAAATACTAGTGTTGAATTTTCAGTCAGACTAAAATTTTCACAGAAAGAAATTTTCAGACTAAAAATGCCACAAAAAGAAACAATGATTTATTAGGTAAGCCATAAAACCATTTTAAAAATATGACATGCACTTTCCCATTATAAATTTCAACATATAAAATCAGCTTTGGGGGACTAGATTAAGCAGCATTTTGAAGGACGTAAAAGTCTTAAATTATTGGCTAATGTAGGTTATATTAATCATGTACTTTTTAAAACACCATGCTTATTTAGAGTGTATAAAATTGGTGATCTTTTGGCTCAAAAATGTAAGCACTGCTGTTTGGACTCTTCTATGGTATGAGGTACAAAGAGAACCCTGAGTCTTATGACCCTAATTTGAGCATTAAAGTTATTTCTGTTAGTTCTTTCTTCTTTCAAGGTGTGTACAGTACACTTCAAATGTGGGAAATTCTGAATTCATTTTCCCTTATTTTTATGAATGCACCTTTTCACAATTTGGTATTCAAAACACAAAAAGCTTTCCTGTATAGATGCCTTCTTTTATATAGGCTTTTTTTGGTATTTATTTTTAATGATTAAAAACCATGTACCCTGCACACTTAGAAAACAGGTTTAAGATTTTAAAATCTGAGCTAATCATACTTGTTCTGTACCTTTCCAGTAAAATGGAGACTTGTCAGAGAAGTGAGTCAATGAGTTTGTTGATTTTTTTAAAAGGGTATTTAGAAAAGCTGTTTAATCTTCTTAATGCCAGAAAGTAACCACTAAAGAATCTTACCTAAAGTTACCCTGTTGCTATGGCTTTTACAACTTCTTTACAGATAGAAAGGCTTGATTTTTGTTTCTTTCAATAAAAATGTAAAAATGCTGAAAAAGAGGGGACTATGATAGCATATCTCACTAATACTATTTTAAACATTTCCTATTAAACTATTTAAACTGTGTATTTACATTTATAAAACCATGTTTTGAATGCAGAAAGGGAATGATTCTTAGCTTTCTGTCCAACTACTTCTCAGAATTCTGATTTGTGATTATTCAGAGATTTATGATAAACTTTCTGAACCTCACATGTGCTGTATAATCCTAGGATTATAAAAATGGCACCTTACATCGTTCAACTTTTACCTTTACCTAATTATTTTAATAAATTCTTCTTTTGGAGGATGTTAAGAAGAAAATATATGTATGAAATTAGGTTTAAACTAATCCTTAGAATCCAAGTGGTATTAGTACCTACATTAGTACATTTATTTTTCTAGTCTGTAGCTATATGGAATGAAGAAAACCCAAAGTGGAAAGTGAAATTATTGCTCAACTAAGTGATTATTTTATCTACATTATATCAAATTAACACTTAGACTTTTTCACTAAGTATGCTTAACTAGCAGTTGTGTTGGAATTTTATAGGTGCGGCTATAGTGTTTAAACAGTCAAGCAGCAATCTTCCCATTATTTATTCTATATGGCATTTTAAACCCACCATTTTCTTTCTAGCTTTATAGTTAATAGAGAGCAAATGAACGTCATTACTTTCCACCCTTGTAATGTTCCTTATCTATTATACTGGAAATTTGCTGTCTCCTCTTCTCTCAGTCAAAAAAGGCTTAATTCTTTGTTATTTCCTTTCCCTCACCATCTTTTTTTTTAAATTAATTTATTTATTTTTGGCTGCATTGGGTCTTCGTTGCTGTGTGCGGGCTTTCTCTAGTTGTGGCGAGCAGGGGCTACTCTTCGTTGCGGTGCACGGGCTTCTCATTGCGGTGGCTTCTCTTGCTGCAGAGCACGGGCTCTAGGTGCGCAGGCTTCAGTAGTTGTGGCACGCAGGCTCAGTAGTTCTGGCTTGCGGCCTCTAAAGCACAGGCTCTGTAGTTGTGGCGCAAGGGCTTAGCTGCTCCGCGGCATGTGGGATCTTCCCGGACCAGGGATCAGACCCATGTCCCCTGCACTGGCAGGCAGATTCTTAACCACTTCACTTCCAGGGAAGTCCCTTTTCTTTTTTTTTTAATTTTTGATTTTTATTTTATTTTTTTATACAGCAGGTTCTTATTAGTCATCAATTTTATACACATCAGTGTATACATGTCAATCCCAATCGCCCATCTTTTTTCTTAATATTTACTTTATTTATTATTATTATTTTTTAATTATTATTATTATTATTTTGCGGTACGCAGGCCTCTCACTGCTGCGGCCTCTCCCATTGCGGAGCATAGGCTCCGGACGCTCAGGCTCAGCGGCCATGGCTCACGGGCCCAGCCGCTCTGCAGCATGTGGAACCTTCCTGGACCGGGGCACGAACCCGTGTTCCCTGCATCGGTAGGCAGACTCTCAACCACTGCGCCACCAGGGAAGCCCTATTTATTATTTTTAACATCTTTATTGGGGTATAATTGCTTTACAATGGTGTGTTAATTTCTACTTTATAAAAAAGTGAATCAGCTCATCTATTTAGCTGCATCAGGTCTTAGTTGAGGCACGCAGGATCTTCATTGCAGCATGCGGGATCTTTTGTTGTGGTGTGCGAGCTTCTCTAGCTGTGGCATATGGGTTTCTCTCTAGTTGTGGCATACAGGCTCTAGAGCACAAGGGCTCAGTAGTTGTGGTGCATGGGCTTAGTTGCCCTGCAGCATGTGGGATCTTAGTTCCCTGACCAGAGATCGAACTCACATCCCTCGCATTGGAAGGCAGATTCTTAACCACTGGACCACCAGGGAAGTCCCTCCTTCACCATCTTAGGAAAGTTACAGCTCTCTTGAGACTCGGTTTCCTCACCTGTAAAGTGGAAATAATTACGCCCACCTCTAAGATTTGTTATGAAAATTAGAGGTTACTAAAAATAACTGCATAGTACCTCCCATAACACAGTCTGCTCCCAATAAGAGCTAATTCCCTTCTCTTTGATTAGTATTGGAATTGTTATTGATTGACTTGTGTCCAAAGATGGATTATTCATTGTCTTAAATTAACCTCTTTCCTTCAATTACACTGAAGCATAAACCAATGTGTAAGCAGATACTACTCTTTCTGCTGGGTTGATTCATTAAAAAGGATTCAGCACAAAAACAATCCTAAATCATAAGACTGACACTGACAACATTCAGAAAACACGATCCTTCCCAAAGACAGGAAAAAAGATTCTTTGCCTGCCTTACTAAAAGCCAAAACAAATTTCCCCTTAAATATTTTTCCCTACAATTCCATGAAGCAATAATAGAAGAATATTTGGATTATATTGTCCAGCACATTTATACAGATATCTGAAAACTAAAAAAGATATACAAGGTATTATTCACATTTTGTTACTATAGAATCAAAGAGCTATCCCCAAAACAATAACAACACAAGAAATACTTACACAGTGACAGGCATTGTGTTCAAGTGCTTAACATGGATTATCTCATTTAATCCTCATATCGCTATTGAAGTAGGTATTATCATTATCATTATCATTTTATAGATGAGAAACATGGTCACGGAGAGAGTAAGCAGTCTGGTGAAGGCTATATAGTCTGTAAGCAGTGGGGCTGAAATTCCAAATGATCTACAGAAAACTCATTATGTTCATCTGGACATGAGCTTTAAAAGCATAGCAGTCCTTTTATTCTTTAAAACAAGAAAAAAGAAAATTATATAACTATTTCATTACTTTTCATCTCTCAGGCAATAATAAAATCTAATTCTAAATATTTAAAGCACTCATAGCATTCAGACTGTGGTTTTCAAATTTTGTTGGCCTCAGAAACCCTTTACATTCTTAAAAATTATTGAAGACCCCAAAGAACTTTTGTTTATGTAAGTTAACTCTACCAGTATTTATCATATTAGAAATTAAAACTGAGAAACTTTGAGAACATTTAACACTTTATTTAAATAACAATAAGAACTCATTACATGTGAACATAACCAATATATGAAAAATAACTAGTTATTTCATCAAAAAAGTGGCACTACTTGACATTTTTTCAAATCTTATAATATTGGGCTTAATAGAAGACAGCTGAAGAATCTGTAATTTAAAAACTCCCTACAAACAAAAGTCCAAGACCAGATGGCTTTACAGGTGAATTAAACCAAACATACAAAGAAGAACTTACACCGATCCTTTTCAAACTCTTCCAAAAAAATTGAAAAGGAGGGAACATTCCCTAAGACGTTCTATGAAGCCACCATCACCCTGATACCAAAACCAGACAAGGACACCACCAAAAAAGAAAATTACAGGCCAATGTCTTTGATGAATATAGATGAAAAAATTCTCAATAAAATATTGGCAAACCGAATCCAACAATACAGAAAAAAGATCATACACTATGACCAAATAGGATTCAACCCAAGCTCACAAGGATGGTTCAACATATGCAAATCAATCAATCTGATACAACACATAAACAAAACAAAAAACAAAAAACACATGATCATCTCAATTGATGCAGAAAAATCATTTGACAAAATTCAACATCCATTCATGATGATAAAAACTCTTACAAACGTGGGTATAGAGGGAACATATCTCAACATAATAAAAGCTATGTTTGACAAACCCACAGCCAATATAATACTCAATGGTGAAAAGGTGAAAGCCTTCCTGCTAAAATCTGGAACAAGACAAGGATGCCCACTCTAACCTATTCTTTTCTTTTTTTAATTTCTTTTTTTTTTTGCTGTGTTGGGTCTTCACTGCTGAGCACAGGCTTTCTCTAGTTGTGGTGAGTGGGGGCTACTCTTCATTGCAGTGCATGGGCTTCTCATTGTGGTGGCTTCTCTTGTTGCGGAACATGGGCTCTAGGCGTGTGGGCTTCAGTAGTTGTGGCAGGTGGGCTCAGTAGTTGTGGCTTGTGGGCTCTAGAGCACAGGCTCAGTAGCTGTGGCGCACGGGCTTAGTTGCTCCACAGAATGTGGGATCTTCCCAGACCAGGGCTCGAACCCGTGTCCCCTGCACTGGCAGGCAGATTCTTAACCACTGCACCACCAGGGAAGCCCCACTCTCACCTCTTCTATTGAACATACTATTGGAAGTCCTAGCCACAGCAATCAGATAAAAAGAAATAAAAGGTATCCAAATTGGAAAGGAAGAGGTAAAATTGTCATTATATACAGATATGATACTATATATAGAAAACCCTAAAGACTCCACACAAAAACTACTATAACTGATAAATTCAGCAAAAGTAGCAAGATACAAGATTAACGTACAGAAATTGGTTACATTTCTTTACACCAACAATGAAATATCAGAAAGGGAATGTAAAAACAATACCTTTTAAAATCACAACCCCCAAAATAAAATACTTAGGAATAAACCTAACCAAGGAGGTGAACAACTTATATGCTGAGAACTATAAAACATTAATAAAGGAAACTGACAGTGATTCAAATAAATGGAAAGATATCCCATGCTCTTGGATTGGAAGAATTAATATTGTTAAGGTGGCCCTACTACCCAAAGCAATCTACAGATTTAATGTGATCCCTATCAAATTACTCATGACAGTTTTCACAGAACTAGAACAAATAATCCTAAAATTCATATGGAACCATAAAACACCCCAAATTGCCAAAGCAATCCTGAAGAAAAAGAATAAAGCAGGAGGCATAACATTCCCAGACTTCGGACAATACTACAAAGCTACAGTAATCAAAACAACAGCATGGTATTGGTACAAAAACAGACATATGGGTCAATGGAACAGAATAGACAGTCCAGAAATAAACCCACACACCTATGGTCAATTAATCTTCGACAAAGGAGGCAAGAATATACAATGGGAAAAACACAGTCTCTTCAGCAAGTCGTGTTGGGAAAGTTGCACAGCTACATGTAAATCGATGAAGTTAGAACACACTCTCACACCATACACAAAAATAAAATCAAAATGGCTTAAACACTTAAACATATAACATGATAAAACTCCCAGAAGACATCATAGGCAAAACATTTTCTGACATAAATCATACCAATGTTTTCTTAGGTCAGTCTCCCAAGGCAATAGAAATAAAAACAAAAATAAACAAATGGGGCCTAATCAAACTTACAAGCTTTTGCACAGCAAAGGAAAACATAAACAAAACGAAAAGACAACCTACCAAATGGGAGAAAATATTTGCAAATGATGCAACTGACAAGGGCTTAATTTCCAAAATATACAAACAGCTCACACAACTCAACAGCAAAAAAAAAAAAAAACCAACCCAATACAAAAATGGGCAGAAGACCTAACTAGACATTTCTCCAAAGAAGAAATACAGATTACCAATAGGCACATGAAAAGATGCTCAACATCACTAATCATTAGAGAAATTCAAATCAAAACTACAATGAGGTATCACCTCACACCGGTCAGAATGGCCATCATCAAAAAATCTACAAACAGTAAATGCTGGAGAAAAGGGAACCCTCTTGCACTGTTGCTGGAAATGTAAATTGGTGCAGCCTCCATGGAGAACAGTATGGAGTTGCCTTAAAAAACTACAAATAGAACTACCATATGACCCAGCAATCCCACTACTGGGCATATACCCTGAGAAAACCATAATTCAAAAAGAGTCATGCACCACAATGTTCACTGCAGCTCTATTTACAATAGCCAGGACATGAAAGCAACCTAAGTGTCCATCAACAGATGAATGGATAAAGATGTGGCACATATATACAATGGAATATTAGTCAGCAAAAAAAAAAAAGAAACGAAATTGAGTTATTTGTAGTGAGGTGGATGGACCTAGAGTCTGTCATACAGAGTGAAGTAAGTCACAAAGAGAAAAACAAATACCGTATGCTAACACATATATATGGAATCTAAAACCAAAAAAAAGGTTCTGACGAACCTAGGGACAGGAATAAAGACAGAGATGTAGAGAATGGATTTGAGGACACGGGGAGGGAGAAGGGTAAGCTGGGATGAAGTAAGAGAGTGGCATTGACATATATACACTACCAAATATAAAATAGATAGCTAGTGGGAAGCAGCCGCATAGCACAGAGAGATCAGCTCGGTACTTTGTGACCACCTAGAGGGGTGGGATAGGGAGGGTGGGAGTTGCAAGAGGGAAGGAGTTGCAAGAGGGAAGAGATATGGGGATATATGTATATGTATAGCTGATTCACTTTGTTATACAGCAGAAACTAACACAATATTGTAAAGCAATTAACTCCAGTAAAGACATTTAAAAAAAAAGTCTACAAATAACAAATGCTGGAGCGGGTCTGGAGAAAAGGGAACCCTCCTACACTGTTGGTGGGAATGTAAGTTGGTACAGCCACTGTGGAAAACAATACAGAGGTTCCTCAGAAAACTAAAAATAGAATTTCCATATGATCCAGCAATCCCACTCCCAGGCATATATCCAAACAAAACTATAATTAAAAAAGATACAGGCATCCCTATGTTCATAGCAGCACTATTTACAATAGCCAAGACATGGAAACACCCTAAATGTCCATCAACAGATGAATTGATAAAGAAGATGTGGTACATATATACAATGGAATACTACTCAGCCATAAAAAAGAATGAAATAATGCCATTTGCAGCAACATAGATGGAACTAAAGATTATCATAGTAAGTGAAGTAAGTCAGAAAGAGAAAGAAAAATGCCATATGGTATCACATACATGGAATCTAAAATGTGACGCAAATGAACCTACCTACAAAACAGAAACAGACTCACATAGAGAACACCTGTGGTTGTCAAGGTGGTGGGTGAGGGATGGAGTGGGAGTTTGGGACTAGCAGAGTCAAACTATTATATAGAATGGATAAAGAACAAGGTCCTACTGTATAGCACAGGGAACTATATTCAATATCCTATCATGAACTCTAATGGGAAAGAATATTTTAAAAAAGAATATATACATATAACTGAATCACTTTGCTGTACATCAGAAATTAACACAACATTGTGGGGAGTTCCCTGGTGGCCTAGTGGTTAGGATCCCAGGCTTTCACTGCTGTGGCCCGGGTTCATTCCCTGGTCAGGGAACTGAGGTCCTGCAAGCCACACAGCACAGCCAAAAAAAAAAAAAAGAAATTAACACAATATTGTAAATCAACTATACTTCAATTTCAAAAAATTGATTTAAAAAATAAAAAAAGATAGCTGAATGCTCGCACTCAATCTGTTGTGATTCTGAAGTATATCAAGAAAAGTCTGACCTCTTACAAATGTGCAGTTGGAAAAGGGAGGAGTGTTTAAACAGCCTTTTCAGATAGTTATGTTTATTATTCTTTGATACCACACCAAAACTAGATGAACATGGTTTCTTTAAAGGTTAGTTTTGATATGGAATTGGAAACAATATCAATGAACTTTTTGTACACTGTTATATTCAAATCCATTGGCTTATTTGGTACTTTGAATGGATCTTTTACCTATACCTGGTTTTGAAATATCATGTTAGTCCTTTGGAAAATATCACTCTTCTTCAAATCTTCCAAATGTTGACATATTTCATTGTATAATATTTAAAAATCAAACCATATTAATATTACCACTGATCCCATCAGAAAGTCAGCTTGCAACTCAATCATGACAGTGCTTTCCTTGAGACAACCATCTTACTTCAGTACACAGCAGAAATGCTTTATGTGTACTTCCCATTTTGTTACACAGACTATTAAAAAAAGACATACTCAAGGGACAAGATTTAATAAAATTAATAACTTTTATTGTTTAATTGAGGAAATTCTTAAGTGCAACTTTTTGTGTGTGTGTGTGTTTTAGTGGAAGTGTGTAGAGGTGAAGAATATAATGACTATTAGTACAGTTTAGTGCCACTGCCTTAGATCATCAGCAGTTTACCCACTATTGTTTGTGCACAGTCAGTGCAAAATGCCAACACAGTGAAAAAACAAGTAACGTCTTAGTATTATGATAAAAATAGCTTTGATTTCATGGACTACTTGAAAGGATCTCAGGGACTCCAGGAGTCTGTAGACTACACTTTCAGAACCATTGATTTAAGGTTATACTCTCCTGCCAATCAAATATTCCGTAGGCAATTCAGGAGAAGGAATTAAAATGGGATGGAAAAGATGCAGGTAAAAAATTTTTTATTCCTTTGATTCTTGGGTCTCCTTGTTGTATTATAAGAGCTAAAATTTGGCCTTTTCACATACTGTAAAATGCTGAATTCATTTCTTTGTAATTGTTTGTCCATGTTATTAAGGTCTCAGTCTATGCCTACAACTTATTACACTGTTTGGAAAGGTTTTTTGAACAATATATTAGGAGAAAGACAGCATAAACAAGTAATAAGATTTTCCCAGCCTATATATTATTTACTGTGTGTAAACTGCTCAGCAGATAAAGTCATTCAGGTCAATACGGTATGTCTCACTAATCAACCTCTACATTAATTTACTAATTTCTCTGTACCTCCCAAAGTGAGAACTCTATTCAGATGTGTTATCTCTGTTCCCTAATTTGAATAGATTATGAATATATTACGATGTAACTGAAGATAACACAGATTGTGCATATTAGATCTTTTCTGTAATGAATTCAAGAATTAAATAATACATGTTGCTTAGAAGTCAGTCGTCATGGGTAAATGATAGAAGCTGGCCCTAAATTGAACCTCAGAAGAATTCCTTTAGTCTAGCCCATTGTAAAGTATTTAATTCTGAAAATACCTCCTTAAAATAAATTTTAAAATCTATCCCAACTAATCCTTTATGAATAAGGGTTGAAGACTTAATCTTATGAGTTTATAAATCCATGTGTGTAACAAATTACATGTTTATTTAACTCTATTGTCCAAATCAGTTCATACAAGTTCTTAAACAAGAAGGTAGATGCTGAACTATAAGACACCTTGTGATCTACGAACCCTTTATTTTAGAGTCATTTTAGACTTTGAATATGTCACTAGTTTATTATTTTCTTCTTTTTCTGGTTGTAATCTAATAGTAGACAACAGAGGACTTTTACCAAATTTTCGTTCTTCATATAAAATTTTAGATAACTTTTTTGAGTAAAAATAAAACTGAAATATTTCTCATAGGAGTGGTACAAGTGAGAATAGTGTGAAGCACCTGCCAATTCTCTACTAAGGCAGTGCTAACCAGGGGCCCACCTCTGAGCTTTCGGGTTTCCCTTTCCTGATATGTCAACACCACACACACACCTTCTATCTTCCTTCTTAAATGCTACTCATTCTTCAAGGTCCTCCTCAATAAAGCCTGATGACTCCAGGTTCCATACTTCTCCCTCTTATATATTTATAGTCTAGGGACATCTCTTGTATTTCTTCAGCATTGTCTCCAGCTCATTACCATAGTGCTCAGTTATTAATAGGCAACCAAGGAAAACTGTTATGATCAAATATAAACTGTCAGAAAAAAAAGAAAGTTCACTGGAAGAATGATTTTGTTTAAATGATTTGCTGCACATTATGATTTTGGAAAAGCAACACAAAATTAAAGTTGGAGACAATGAAAACTCAGAAAAACAATTTCCCTAAGGAAGTTACAAATTGCTTTATCCTCTAAGCACTGAATAATTTTGAGTAATGGGCTTTTTGCAAAAGAAAGAATAAAATGTTACCTATAAGACTGGCTATGGACTGAACAATATTTATAATAAAGAGTAAAATAAACAATGTTGTCTGACTTGTTTTCTCAAAAGACCATGTATTTAGAAGAATAAAGCAAGTTTGACAGGTTTGGAGAAGAAAGTAAAATTGGAACTCAGCTCAGTCCAGTTACATGGGCTTGAGATCCACAAAGGAGCTTGGATTCACATCTATTACAATAATTTAAAATATCCATTTCTGTTGAAATGTGGACCTCAATAAGGCTGCCATAGTATCATCACTTTCTCAACTGTGTGGTTAGACTTTTAACAGAAATAGGAATTATAAATATTGCAAGACAATTTCCATTTTTGTAGATGTACTGTGTAATTTCCATTTTGTAGATATACTTTAAATTATATGTATTTATTTATATATACATAATACCCACATATGTCTATATATCTAATTTCTACTCCATTTAGTTTCTACTATATATAACAATTTAATATATGAAAAATAATGTTTACTGTAACTTTTTTTTTTTTTTTTCGGTACGCGGGCCTCTCACTGTTGTGGCCTCTCCCGTTGCGGAGCACAGGCTCCGGACGCGCAGGCTCAGCGGCCATGGCTCACGGGCCTAGCCGCCATGCTGCATGTGGGATCTTCCCGGACCGGGGCACGAACCCATGTCCCCTGCGTCGGCAGGCGGACTCTCAACCACTGCGCCACCAAGGAAGCCCCTATAACTATTTTAATGAGGAAGGGAAGGATTATACAGCAAACAGGAGTGGGAAATGAATTAAGGATTTGAAAAACTGCCAATTAAGGTGGCCATTTCATACTACATACTACATACACAAATAAAATGTATTTGTTCTGAGACGAGATAAAAGGAAAAAGCTACTATGGGAATTCTGTAATTTTGTAACAGGAAAATCTTAGATACTACTCATTTATCCAAAGAGTGTCCATTTGATTTTAATTCCCAATGGTTTTTGCAATGTATGCATCTTTGTCTCCCTAACAACTAGATCTGAGCTTTTCACACTCTTTAAGTGTACAATGTACTTTTTGATAGGTAGTTGATAGATCTATTCACTCATTTACTCATTCAATTACTATTATTGAAAAATATTTGGCTACATTCACTTTTTAAAGGTATACTATTTTCCTCTAAAAAGAGTACATTTTGATCCATCTTTTATCTTTATACACACATAGTTGTATCTGTTTCGCTTGGACTGTACTTTCATGTAAAAATAAAAACAATAGCAACAACTAAAAACTAAAGACAACCTGTGCCTTTAGTTTTTGAATCATACCATGTTTTCCGTGAATGAAGCAGTTAGGTAAATCAGGCTTTAAGATACCAGAAACGTAAAAAGCGGAGCCTTTCGATGACTTTCTTCATGCCATAATTCAAACACACACATTTTCCCAGTATAATGATTTTGGTCATGGATAATTTGTAGCCAAGGTCTCCATACTAGAATTGGTCTCATTTCAGGATAAAAGATTTGTATGAGAACAGCAAGATGATGGTCAAAATAATCTTTTAAAAGTCAGGAGATAACCTTATCTCAAGAGAAAAATACTGTCCAGTGACCACATGTTCTAAAATAAGGGCCCTGCTACTGATCTCACTATCAAGGAAACTGTAAAAATATGGTAAAATAGAGGCTATTACTTGAGTTCTGGTAACATTGAAGGTATGATACAATTTCATGGTATTTTGATAGAATTTTGTACCTAAAAGAAATCTTAATATAATTTGTATCATTGACCTGAAAGTTCAGAGGCAACATTATCAAATAGTAAGCAATGTCTGAGTAAAATTTTATTATTTATGACAAAGGCATCTCTATCTTGTCTGGACATGTTAGTCAGTTGTGCTAAAAGTACACTCCTCAGTCCTTTATAGATTGTGTTTATTTCTTCCTGTGCTTTTAGAAACCTTAAGTCTAAATAAATGTGGGGGTTCTTTTCTATTTGAGTAAAAACCGCTTTCTTTTCTTCCTCCTTCTAGATGGTTGCACAAGTTCCCTTCCAGGTTCATGAACCTATGACTGCTTAGTGAAGTTCAGTATAATATAATTCCTTACAGATGCTCACGTATTACTTTGAATTTCCAGAGGCATTTATGGGAAAAAGAACTGACGATATGTACTACCATGTCTTGTAAGGGGGCACTTGCTCTCATATAGTCTATTTTGCTGAACACTTTAGGGCCTATAGTGCTCTGTTAAAGCTGGTGATTTTGGCAGAAACAGACTCACAGACTTACAGAATAAACTTACGATTACTGGGGAGAAGGATGGTGAAGGATAATTGGGAGTTTGGGATTGACAAGTATACACTGCTATATTTAAAATACGTAACCAACAAGGACCTACCGTATAGCATGGGGAACTCTGCTCAATACACTGTAATAACCTAAATAGGAAAATAATTTGAAAAAGAATAGATACATGTATATGTATAACTGAATCACTTTGCCGTACACCTGAAAATAACACATTGTTAATCAACTACACTCCAAAAAAAACAAAACAAAACACATACACAGGAGTTGTCTTCATAATATAAACACAGCCTAAAATTGCAATGAACATATAAACGTAAGAAAAAAAACAAAACATACAAAAGAACTATACTCCAATATAAAATAAAAATTCTAAAAAGTAAAGCTGGTGATTTGGGGATAGATTGACAAACAGACCGATATGGATAGGTGCGTGGATGGACAGATGGATGGATGGATGGATGGTCAGGGAGGTGAAAAAATATATATATATGTATATATATACACAATATATAGTTTGATCTCTTCCTGATGAAGTCAAAGGCTTAAACTATCTCCCTTCCAAGGCCTTTGTATCACAGACATCATCTATCTTGCTGAATGCTTCTGCAGTAGCCTATCCAATACTCTTCTTTTATGAATGGCATACGGGTGGGGGGGGGTCTCTGAAACGGTGCCAGAGTTTCAGCCAACTTAGATTATCACCCGTGAAGATCTTTCCAGGCTTTAGTTATTTGCATGATTGCTGAATTACATTTCTTCTCCCTCAGAGCAGTGGTGGACTAATCAAATGATTCCTGTTCTTTTTTCTGAAATGAGTTAAATAACATTTTCCCATGTCATATTTTGAAAATTATATAAGGAATAAGTAGGTCTTTTAAAATAAATATTGATGGTTAATCTTTAAAGGAATTTATCTTGTGTAATCTAAAAACATGAGCAAAGGAATGGTTTATAAGAATGGATTTATTTTTCTGTATAAAAATGTCATAAGCATTTAAGTCTTATTTTTAAAAGAAAATCTAAAATCTAGAGGTAGCACTATGAAAGACCAACATTTATACATATTTTGATACATATTCCCCTGCTAGATTAGGACAAATCATTTTACCTCTACTTCCTCTCTGAAAAATGGCAATAATCTTAGCCACTTGACATTAAGATTTTTCAAAATGCCATGAATGATCATTCTAAAGAATTTCTAGAACCAGTCAGGATATGCAGGCTAATAAGCACATTGACATTACGTGGGTTGTGATTTATCTTTCTCAGAGATGGGATATCAAATAATCTTTGATAAAGAATATTTAGGATGATATTAGATACTGAAAGACAATAACAGCATAAAGACAGGGCCATTTTCATAGTAATATAGGATTTGTATCTAAAATTAATTTCTAAGTTCCGGCCATCCACAGGAGCAATATCTCCAGTTAAAAGTCTCCATGCTGTGCTTTGTTATAGGGGAATTGTAAGATATATGCAAAATATATTCATCCAACAATGATTTCAACAGAAAGAGAGCATCATATGAGGCTGACGTAATGAGAATAGTTTGGCCATTAAGAGATTGAGAGACCAAAACCTATCTCAGTTCAAGATAGTTTATAATACCAATGTCATTCAATAAAGATCTTTCCTGAGAATACTATGGAAGTAACAAGTTAGAAAAATGCTGATATTCATCCTACCCACCTAGAAATAGGTATGTACCATGAATACAATAGCAGCAACTGGACACCTCAGTTTAATAAAGTTGTGTGATGGGGATATTTGAAGCCTTTTGGCAGTAAGAAAGTATGGACCTGACATCTGATGAACAGCTACAATAAACAGGCACTATAAAGATTATTTTGATCATATGAATTCAGTGAATGCTTAAAATATTCCTCACAAAATAGATTTCACAGATGAGGAACTGAGTTTCAGAGAGGCTGACTTTCTTAAGCTGATAAATACCACAATGTGTAAAGGGTTTGTTCTTTTGGTTATATTTGGTGTCTTCTAGGAGCTGTAGAGGAGTACAGAGATAGATGGAACATTTTCTTTTTCATCAAATAATTTGTAAGTTGGTGAGGTGTATACAGATATACATACAAATGTAACAACACTAGGATAAAAAGAAAACAATGAGAAACACAAACCTCAGAAGAATGGTTACTCTTTTCTAAGGAAAGACAGGAATTAGGGACAGACACTTCTACTTCTTGACTACAGTAGAGGGTACGTGCATTTTTTTTATTATTATCATATATTATATTTATATGCATAAAACAATATAAATATAAAACAATATATATTTTTCTGTTTTGTATGTATAAAATAAGGGACTTCATGTTTTAAAAAACATGATTACAAGTAGCTAACCTATATGTGATTTACAGGTACTATACCTACTAGTGGAAAAGTCCAAAATATAATTTACGTATCAATCAGATGCAAAGTGATTTGAAAGAAAATAATTTTTGTGTGCATATATAACAGATGGGCTCAGTGTCAGAATAAGCCATTTGATAACTGGTGAAACTAATAAATGCTTAGAGGCAATTAAGCACTTTATCCTCAAATCACTTCAGGGGTATTATATATTTGTGACAACTCTTTGAACCAGATGATAAGAATATGAGAAAGCAATGGCTAATACAGTGATATAACAACTTCCTTCTTCATAACTCAATACCAGCCATGCTATAAAGCCACATGTCCCTTACAGCAATTATCACAGGGCCTTAAACATAGTAGACACACAAATGAGAGCTTAATTTTAAATAACTAACATACACATACACATACTTAGCATGGTCTAGGTAATTTTCATATATTATTTTTAAATTTTTTTATCCTCATCCACCCTGAAAGGTTGGCAGTGTACAGAAACTGTCGCTCAGAAGATTCAGTATTTTGCCCAAGGTCACAGGAGTAGTATTATATAGTAAGACCAGTATTTGAACCCAGATCTGTTCCACCATACAATCATCTAATCACAGGTAATACTAATCCTTACAACCACCTTGTAAGACACGTTCCATTATCACCCTAAGTTTACAGATAAGGAAACTGAGAGATGAAGAGATTGTCATATGTCCACAGTCACACACTTGATTTGGACTTGGGGAGACTTAAGTGGGACGGAAATTGGACCAGATCTCATTTCCTCAGATCTGCGTTCGTCGCAACCACTGTATAGAAGAGAAAGAAACAATTTCATATACGAACTTCTCCAAGGCAAACCAGGAGAGAAGCCTCACTGAAATACCTTACTCTCTGGATTTAAGTGGCCTGAAACCAGCAAAAGTGCCCCCTGCCATTTGGCCTCTTAAGATCCTCTTAAGAATGGACACAATCTCCCAAGTAGCCCAGAAGACCAAAATCCACAGCAATATACACTTAACACTTGAGTACATTGTCCCATTAAACTGGCAAGACAAGAATACCCCAAAAGCTGTCTCTAATCTTCCTCTCCTTCTCACAACGAGGCTTCTGACATCAAAGTTTATTGTTAAAAGCATCCTTAATAGAAATATTACTGTATATATTTTCACTAGAGAGAAGAATGTCAGGGAAATTTGTCATGATAGGTGTTTACCATAAGTCTGACATGCATTATTGTTAGATCATTCTGCTCTCCTTCCATAATTTTTCTATGCAATTTATTTATGTGCATATTTAAATGGTTTGCCACTTGATTGAAATTATAGTGTGTTCAAACCAGATTTAACACTGACTGGCAGTTGCTGTTAAGGAATACTTGGAACCTATGAACAGGTCATAATATGGTTGTATTATCCAGCAGAATATTTCAAGAAATCAAATAGCTGACATTGCCAATACAAGTACCCTGTTCATTTCAGGCAAGATTATATCATATTCACCTTTATAGTCCACAACCCTAGATCTACATATGACATAACAGTGGTACCACTAACAACTTATCATACAAAGACTCTGCCTACAAATCCAAGGGTCTTGGAAATAACTTAAAAAAAAAATGTTCAATCGTTGGAGCAATTCTTTAAAAATGTAGGTATTTGTACTGTGTACAAAAAACAGTATTTTATTCAGTTTTCTGTAGTTTTCATCCAGATATTTGTTATAGAAAAGTACAGCCTGTGACAAAGGAAACAAATCCACACTATCACAGAGAGAAGGTTCTTGACAGGGCAACAGCCCAAATAGTTCAAGGAACCAACGAAAACACCAAATAGCCTCAGATTTTAGTTTTGAATTTAGAAAAGCTAAAATTTTATAATAAACAGATACCTTATCATTTTTTCCCTCCCCTTCATGTTTCCTACTTTACATATCTACTTTAGATCTCGGGCACTTAATCACTCTGTGCCATTTCTCAACTGTAAAACAGGATAATAATAATAATAATAATACCTTCTCTTTGGGTGTTGGATGTATTAAATGAGGTAAAGCAGTTAAATGCACACATCAGATACTTGGCATGTGGTAAGTGCTATATTTTAGCTAACGTATTATTTATAATTATTGTTCCATTATTATTATTCCATGATTGTTATACATCATACCTTACAGTAGCTTTTAAAAAGTAAATTAACAAAACATTTGGGGCACCTCTATGAATATAAAAAATAAATTATAAACATAATGAAATGAGAATTGGTATATGATCAAAGATCACTTTGGTGATAATACTCATAAAAATTACAAAATGGAGCCACTATTGAAATGTCCTTTATTTTTCTGCAGACTAGATTACATGATATCCTAATGTGTTCTGCAAAGAAACTTCAACCCTATATCAAATGTGCCTACAATGCAAGGTACCTCGCTGTAAGAAATATCTGACAATCTTGATCTTGATCTCTTTAAGATTATATTTTCTCCTGTAGCTTTTGTTTGTCAATTAGAAATCAAGTAAATAGGTAAGTGATCAGTATATTGTAACTCTTTGGGATGCAAAAGGGGAAAGGAATTAACATTTGTTGAATACCTTCTAAGTGCCAGCAAGTTTGCTATGTGTTTTACATTGGTCATTATTTCATTTAATCCCCATAACTGTCCCCTGAGACAGGTATTATCCCTATTTTAACAAATGTGGACATTGTTTCTCAGACACTTCTTTTTTTTTTTTTTTTAGTTTTATTTACCAGCATTCTTTTTTTTTTTTTTTGCGGTACGTGGGCCTCTCACTGTTGTGGCCTCTCAGACCATTGCGGAACACAGGCTCCGGACGCGCAGGCACAGTGGCCATGGCTCACGGGCCCAGCCGCTCTGCGGCATGTGGGATCTTCCCGGACCGGGGCACGAACCCGTGTCCCCTGCATCAGCAGGCGGACTCTCAACCACTGCGCCACCAGGGAAGCCCCTCAGACACTTCTTTATTATATGATTATTCAATTAAGAACTGATAGATCAGAGTCTAGAACCTAGTTTTATTTGTCTCTCAAGTCTATTCTCTGTATACCATACAATGTTTACTTTGAGCAACTACATTTTTAATTGAAGTATAACTGACACACAATACCATATTAGTTTCAGGTGTGCATCATAGTTATTCAATATTTATATACATTTTGAAATGATCACCACAATAAGTCTAGTAACAATCTGTCACGGTATAATGTTATTACAATATTATTGATTATATGCCCTATGTTGTACATTACATCCCCATGACTTATTTATTTTACAACTGGAATTCTGTATCTTTTAATCCCCTTCACCTATTTTGCACCAACTCCCTCCCCTCCGGCAACCACCAGTTTGTTTTCTCTATCTATGAGTCTGTTTTGTTTTGTTTGTTCTTTTGTTTTTTAGATTTCATGTGTAAGTGAAATTATATGGTAATTGTCTTTCTCTGTCTGTCGTATTTCACTTAGCATAATGCCCTCAAGGTCCATCCATGTTGTTGCAAATAGCAAGATTTAGTTCTTTTTTATAGCTGATAATATTCTGGCGTGTGTGTGTGTGTGTGTGTGTGTGTGTGTGTGTGTGTGTGTGTGTATGCCACATCTTTATCCATTCATCCACTAATGGACACTTAGGTTGTTTCCATATTTTGGCTATTGTAAACAATGTTGCAATGAACATAGGAGTGCATATGTCTTTTCAAGTTTGTGTTTTATTAGGATAAACACTTAAAAGTGGAATTTCGGGATATTTTTAATTTTTTGAAAAACCTCCATACTGTTTTCCACAGTGGCTGCACCAATTTACATTTCCACCAACAGTGCACAAGGGTTCCCTTTTCTCCACATCCTCACTGAGTAACTGCCTTTGACTGACTACTCTTTTACAGTGCCTGATAACTTGTTTCCCAAAATTATCTGAGAATCACCTTTAGAATAGCATACCATGACCTTATGGGAAATGCTAAAAAAATTTTCTTATTTGTTGACTCTAATTAGTATATTTCTGTTTAATTTTTGGGAATCCTGGCAACAAATTTCTACAGAGAATGGGTTCCTAAGTAGCAGCTTAGAAAAATCTCCATAAACACTTCATTTGATATTCTCATATTTTACATTGGTGCAAGTATTTTGTACACCCCAGGGATGTGAAATGTCCTATAAGAAATGCAGTGAGCTGCCAGTCAATGCCCTGCAGGGGGATTTATGAAATGAAATCCTACAAATGTTGTTTGTTTCTTTTCAGCCCAGACTGCATGAATTATTTGAACTAAATCGGGGGATGGATGAAGGAGTGCAGGAAGCTAATACACAGCTCTGCACCCCCATGGATGCCGAATAAATACTTGTGGCCTGAAAGACTACTTATTACAAAAGTCTAAAACTTTTTATTTTGAGATATTGGTTTTATGTGGCTCCTGTAGTTTTTTTTTTCTTTTTAACAATTACCCCAATTATCATCACCATCCTTCTTAAGTGAAAGCCAGACTCGGCTCCTTGAACTGCTCTTCTCTCTCCCACTAGGAGAGAGGCTGCATGTGAGGTCCAGGTGCTTTATTCTGACCGGATTTACCAGAAGAAAGGTTAGTCTCAGGAGGTGGAAGGAGCTAGACTGACTGGGGAAGCATCATGCTTTCATGGAAAAAGCCTGATCTTCTAAGGGCCTGAGTTTTACTCGAAGCTCTTCTGCTTTCTAATTGTGTGACTTGGGCAGGATTGCTTTACTTCTCAGAGACTCCACTTTTCATCTCTAATAAGGAGGAAATATCATGAGCATTAAATAAGATGGAGTTTTTACGATACCTGGTACATAGTAAGCATATCACTTACTAAATACTAGCTACCTTTGTTTTCATTTTTGATGAAGCAGTAAAATGAAACAGTATCATATCCTGAATACATACTATTAGATATCTGGGAGATTTTACATCATTAGTTGCCACTTAAAGACCTTTTTTTTTTTTCTAACTGTAGTTATCATAAAACAACCCAGTAGTGTTCCCTTTTCACTCAGTGGCTGTGCATATAGTTTGATTGAAAACTAACATCCTCTTCTTCAGCTGCCTTATTCTCCAGGAATCTATATAGTACATTGCCTCAGATTATCTCACTAATTACTTAAATCCTGTTGTCTAAATATGAGTTGTAAAATCATCATCTACTTCTAGATACGAAGAGTAATATAGAATGTAAATATATGGTAAAAAGAATTTATCTTCACCATACATTTTATTCTATATGTCTAGGGATATAGCTGGACTCAAGTAGGATTATTATTATTCTCAAAAAGCCTGTACTGGAGTTCCCTGGTGGTGCAGTGGTTAAGAATCCGTCTGCCAATGCAGGGGACACGGTTCGATCCCTGGTCTGGGAAGATATCATATGACGCAGAGCAACTAAGCCCGTGCACCACAACTACTGAGCCCGCGCACCACAACTACTGAAGCCTGCACACCTAGAGCCCGTGCTCTGCAGCAAGAGAAGCCACCGCAATGAGAAGCCCGCTCATTGCAACAAAGAGTAGCCCCCGCTCGCTGCAACTAGAGAAAGCCTGTGCACAGCAACGAAGACCCAATGCAGCCAAAAATAAATAAATTAATATAAAAAAAATAAGCCTGTACTACCTGGAATTAATGTTGAAGCTATCCATTTTCAAAAACTAGGCAAAATGAAATACTCTTTACAATTCCTCTTGGGCCATTCTATTTCATTATTTTTAATATAGTGGCAGGTGTTTTAATCTGCAAAGAGCAAAACTTATCTTAAACAGTGAAATGTGTTTCTTTAGAGTTGTAGAGAATGTTTCATCCAGAGAGGCAGAATAAGCTTTTCTATTTACTTTTGTGAAAAAGTGTGTGTATGTGTGCGTGTACGTGTATGGTGTCTACCAGACCAATTACACTTCAAGTATAAAAACTCAATATTTCTGTCAGTCATCCCAAGTTTGGAGCATTTTAGAGAGCTCCAAACTTCTATATATTTGACTTTAACTAGATCACTGTTTTCCAAAGTGGTAAGTGAGATATTAGTGGTGTACAGGTAAAAATTTATTTTATTATTTATTTATTTTAGTACGCTTTCAGAAGTTTAATTACAATATTAAATTATGATATAAAGTTTTAACTTTTAAACATACTAAAACATACTAAACGTGTAAAAGAAACGCAGCTTAAAAACAGACATTCCCTTTTTTACCTGCTTTGCAAAATAAAAAAATTTGATAGATATATGAATATATACATTGTGTATCAATGTACCCAAGAGTGTGGAAGAGGATTTACCAAAGGGAAGCGAAAAGGAAAATAAATTATCTATTATTGCTCTTTGTAAAATTTTAGCTTTTCTAAATTCAAAAATAAAATCTGAGGCTATTTGGTGCTTTAGTTGATTCCTTGAACTTGTATGGGCTGGATGAAAAATAGAGAAAACTGAATCAAATACAAGTATTTTATGTACACAATAAAAATACCTAGGTTTTTAAAAAGAATTTGATGACTGAATAAATTTTTTAAGTCGTTTCCAGGATTCTTGGATTTGGAAGCAGAGACTTCTTATGAGAAGATGAGGAAGTTAAGAGTCTGTTTATGCAAGTCGGCATTAAATGCTCAATTCTAGTGCCCCATGTCAATGCAAGCACTGCTGGAGCAAGTGATCAAGGGAGAGAGTGGTAGGAAATGAATTGGGAGATAAAGCCAGAGGTCAGGTCTTCTGGGCCTTACAGGCTACGTAAAATATTTTCGACTTCATTCTAAGTGTAATATGCAATCACTGGAGGCTTTTATTTTTAAGCATGTCATTTCTAATGTGACCTGATATGAATTTATAAATTACAGAAGTCTATAATAGCCATTTTCTAACTATCTATGGTACCTCTTATTCTTTACAGCAAAGAGTATTTTGCTTTTTATAACATTATTTTAATTTTTAGACTACAAAAGTAATTTATGTTTTTCTCCCTGTAGAAAATTGAGAAAAATATTTAAAAAGGAAATAAGTGCATCTGTTGGCATTTTATGGCCAACAAGCCTATTTCTTGTAAATCAAGTTTTATTGGAACACAGCGATCTATGGCTGCTTTCCACACCACAACAGCAGAGTCTAGTAGTTGTGACAGAAACTCTATGGTCTGCAAAGCCTAAAATGTTTACATTAGCTGACACTTTACAGAAGTTTGATGACCTTTGTTCTAACCCTCTGAAATAATGTTAATTTATTAGTATATTTTCACAGGTATATTCTAGACGTATTTTTAAAGAGTCAAGACCAGACTATACTGTTATATATTTTTCTGAGTTAATTTACCACTATACCATCAGCGTTTTCACATATAATTAACATTCATTACGAAAGATAGAGGCCAACATTTTTTTTTTTTTTTTTTGCGGTACGCAGGCCTCTCACTGTTGTGGCATCTCCCGTTGCGGAGCAACAGGCTCCGGACGCGCAGGCTCAGCGGCCATGGCTCACGGGCCCAGCCGCTCCGTGGCATGTGGGATCCTCCCGGACCGGGGCACGAAGCCGCGTCCCCTGCATCGGCAGGCAGACTCTCAACCACTGCGCCACGAGGGAAGGCCGGGCCCAACATTTTTAATGCCTGTATATATTCTACCTTATAAATATGCTATCATCTATTTAAATAATTCCTTATTTGTTCCCCTATTTTCTGACATTTAGTTTTAAAAAATTTTATTCATCAATAATGCTATGGTGAATATTTTTGTTTATAATTGTTTGCATTTTTATCATTTCCTTAGGCTAGGTTCCTTAAGGTAAAATTATAGAATCAAAGGGTATCAACATTTTTAAGACTCCTGATAAATATACTGAGGTTTTAAATCATTGTTCCCCAAAGCTCTGGGCCTCTGCAAGGTTGTATAACAACTTTTGGGTAAACTACAACAGTGGAGATTGGGGCTTCCCTGGTGGTGCAGTGGTTAAGAATCCGCCTACCAATACAGGTTCGAGCCCTGGTCCAGGAAGATCCCACATGCTGCAGAGCAATTAAGCCGGTGCGCCACAACTACTGAGCCTGCGCTCTAGAGCCTGTGAGCCACAACTACTGAGCCCATACGCCACAACTACTGAAGCCTGTGCACCTAGAGCTTGTGCTCCATGACAAAAGAAGCCACCACAATGAGAAGCCGGCACACTACAACAAAGAGTAGCCCCCGCTCACCGCAACTAGAGAAGGCCCACGCACAGCAACAAAGACCCAACACGGCCAAAAATAAATAAATAAAAATAAATAAATTTATTTAAAAAAAATGGAGATTGCTTTGGAGTGTCTTGGAGAAATTACTAATTTTTTCATATTTTAAATGTGAGTGAGGATAATTATAAACATAACTAATCTTTATTTTGGATAGAACATTGTTCTAAGTGATTTACATATATTAACTCATTTAATCCCCATAACAACCCTTTGGGATAGGTTTTATTACCCCTATTTTAGAGGTGGAACCAGGATTAAAACCTAGATAGTGTGATACCAGAGTTCTTGCATTTAACCCCTATACTAAACTGCTGCCTGAGTATTCCTGTATCTTGTTCATTTTTCTTTTCATATTCACTCCTGTCATATTCCACTACTATCAAGAATTATGTTCTGTGTTAACCTTCTAGCAAAAATGTTTTGACTCTAAAGATCTGTGACTTCAAAAAGTTGGAAACCCATTGATATCAAGGACTGCATCCTGTTGGCAATAGAATTATTATTAATTTACATTAGATATTTATCCCTCCATTCCCTTGGGCTTTCTCTGTGTTTGTTCCCTCCTTTTCTCATCTCTCAGAATTTTGTCTTGTCAACATTGATCTCTAAAGTTTAAAGTTTACATATCATGCTGTTATTGAAAAAACAGTCTGGTGTCATTCCGAATTATTATTACCACCATGAACACAGAGACAGGCAGAAGTGGCTTCCGGAAGTTCAAGGGAAATTTTCTCTCCTATAATTTTTTTAAAAGATAAATGTAGACACAACTTTGGTTTGATGTTATAATTACTTCTTTTGGGTTTCCAGCTATTTTTAAAACAAATTTACACCATTTGTGCTTGTGTGAAACCTCAAGGATAATGTTCAAGAGATCCTCCAATTATTTTTCCAATAGGTAAGCCCTACCTCTTAATTGTTTTAATTAGCAAACCTATGAAAATTAATTAAAACTGGCATCATACTTCCAAAATTACATACCACTGACTACTGAACATAAAAATCTTAATCAAGACGTTGAAAAGTTTGACTCCAACTTGTTTTAATTGTCTAATATGCTTGCTTGAGGGGTAAAATAATTAAAACAATAAGGTGAGTATAAAGAAGATGCCTGGGCTTCCCTGGTGGTGCAGTGGTTGAGAGTCCGCCTGCCGACGCAGGGGACACGGGTTCGTGCCCCGGTCTGGGAAGATCCCACATGCCGCAGAGCGGCTAGGCCAGTGAGCCATGGCCGCTGAGCCTGCACGTCGGGGAGCCTGTGCTCCGCAACGGGAGAGGCCACAACAGTGAGAGGCCCGCGTACCACAAAAAAAAAATAAATAAAATAAAAAAATAAAAAGAAGATGCCTTCTTCTTGTAGGGAGTCTACAAGACCTTTTAAATGGATGCTTCAAAAAGTAATAATGATAGGGACTTCCCTGGTGGCACAGTGGTTAAGAATCCACCTGCCAATGCAGGGGACACGGGTTCAAGCCCTGGTCCGGGAAGATCCCACATGCCATGGAGCAAGTAAGCCCGTGTGCCACAATTACTGAGCCTGCACTCTAGAGCCCACAAGCCACAACTACTGAGCCTGCGTTCCACAACTACTGAAGCCTGTGCACCTAGAGCCTGTGCTCCGCAACAAGAGAAGCCACCACAATGAGAAGCCCGTGCACCGCAATGAAGAGTAGCCCCCTCTTGACACAACTAGAGAAAGCCCGCATGCAGCAACGAAGACCCAATGCAGCCAAAAATAAATTTATTAAAAAAAAAAAATAATGATGATGATGTGGCCAGTTTCTTTTTCATTCTACCAAGATAAAGAGTTTTTCAGTAGAGGTGCCTATCCTGATGAGGGGGAAGCAATTCAGTCGCAGTGAGTTCCTGGCAGCTTTGTATGGAGATGAAATGTGAGGGCAGCCTAGGAAGGGGCATCAATTGGGGTTCAGACAGAGCAAGGAAGGGAAAAGAAAGAGAAGCACATGGTCTGCCTGTCAGGAGAGTAAATTGCTGCTCCTACTAAGTGCCAAACCCACAGTTAACATCATACTCAACAGTCAAAAGCTGAAAGCATTCCCTCTAAGATCAGGAGCAAGACAAGGATGCCCACCCTCGCCACTATTACTAACATAGTTTTGGAAGTCCTAGCCACAGCAATCAGAGAAGGAAAGGAAATAAAAGTAATCCAAATTAGAAAGGAAGAAGTAAAACTGTCACTGTTTGCAGATGACATGGTACTGTATGTAGAAAATCCTAACAATGCCACCAGAAAACTATCAGAGCTCATCAATGAATTCAGTAAAGTTGTAGGATATAAAATTAATATTCAGAAATCTGTTGAATTTCTATACACTAATAATGCAGTATCAGAAAGAGAAATTAAGGAAACAATCCCATTTACCATGGCATCAAAAAGAATAAAATACCTAGGAATAAACTACCTAAGGAGGCAAAAGACCTGTACTCCAAAAACTGTAAGATGCTGATGAAAGAAACTGAAGGTGACACAAACAGATGGAAAGATATACCATGTGCTTGGATTGGAAAAATCAATATTGTTAAAATGACCATACTACCCAAAGCAATCTAAAGATTCAATGCAATCCCTATCAAGTTACCAATGGCATTTTTCACAGAACTAGCACAAAAAAAATTTTTAATTTGCATGGAAACACAAAAGACCCCAAATAGACAAAACAATCTTGAGAAAGAAGAACAGAGCTGGAGGAATCATGCTCCCTGGCTTCAGACTATACTACAAAGCTACAGTAATCAAAACACTATGGTACTGGCACAAAAACAGACACTAGATCAATGGAACAGAATAGAAAGTTCAGAAATAAACCCACACACTTACAGTCAATTAATCTCTGACAAAGAAGGCAAGAATACACAATGGAGAAAAGACAATCTTTTCAATAAGTAGTGCTGGAAAAACTGGAGAGCTACATGTAAAAGAATTAGAACATTCTCTAACACCATTTACAAAAATAAATTCAAAATGGATTAAAGACCTAAATGTAAGACCAGATACTATAAAACTCTTAGAGGAAACCATAGGTAGAACACTCTTTGATATAAATTGCAGCAATATTTTTTTTGGGATCCATCTCCTACAGCAATGAAAACAAAAGCCAAAATAAATGAATGGGACCTAATTAAACTTAAAAACTTTTGCACAGCAAAAGAAACCATAAACAAAACAAAAAGACAATCTATGGAATGGGAGAAAATATTTGCAAATGATGTGATAGACGGGTTAATTTCCAAAATACACGAACAGCTCATACACCTCAATATCAAAAAAACAAAAGCAAAAACAATCAAAAAATGGGCAGAAGACCTAAATAGACATTTCTCCAAAGAAGACATACAGGTGGTCATCAGGCACATGAAAAGATGCTCCACATCACCAATTATTAGAGAAATGCAAATCAAAACCACAATGAGATATCACCTCACACTCGTCAGGATGGCCATCATCATAAAGTCTACAAATAATAAGTGCTGGAGAGGGTGTGGAGAAAAGGGATTTGCTAAAATACACTGTTTTAGTGTATTTATTTGGTAAATACACTATTTACCAAATACACTGTTGGTGGGAATGCAAAATTGGCGCAGCCACTACAGAAAAGTCTGGAGGCTCCTTAAAAAACGAAAAATAGAGTTACCATATGATCCAGCAATCCCACTCCTGGGCATATATCCAGAAAAAACAAAAACTCTAATTCAAAAAGATACATGCACCCCAGTGTTCACAGCAGCACTATTTACAGTAGCCAAGACATGGAAGCAACCTAGACGTCCATCAACAAATGAACGGATAAAGAAGATCTGGGGCGTGTGTGTGTGTGTGTGTGATGGAATATAATTCAGCCATAAAAAAGAATGAAATCATGCCATTTGCAGCAACATGGATGGAGTAAGTGATTATCATACTAAGTGAAATAAGTCAGACAAAGACAAATATCATACCACTTATATGTGGAATCTAAAAAAATGATACAAATGAACTTATATGCAAAACAGAAATAGACTCACAGACATAGAAAACAAATTTATGGTTACCAAAGGGGAAAAAAGGGGAGGGATAAATTAGGAATTGGGGATTAGCAGATACACAATACTATATATAAAATAGATAAAGAGCAAGGACCTACTGTATAGCACAGGGAACTATATTTAATATCTTGTAATAACATATAATGGAAAAGAATCTGAAAAAGTAAATATATATATTTAATTCATATATATATTTATATCTGAATCACTTTGTTGTACACCTGAAACATTGTAAATCAAGTATACCTCAATAAAAAAAAACAATATATGACAGATCCAATTTCTCTGCATCCAAAATAAAATAAAATAAAAATTGGTGATCTGCATAGAATAAACTAAAACTGTTCTGCAAAGAAAACAGCATTTTCTTAAGAGCTAATGCTTGCCTATGCAAATTGGATGATTCCTCAAACATATTTTCAGTAATCGCCTTTATAAAAAAAATCACTACCCCTACTATTTTCTCTACTTTTATTCGAGGAATACAAATATATCTTTCCACAATCTTCCCACCTGATTTAATGTTTCAGAGCTAAGCACTTTCTCCTGTTATGTATGTATTATGTAGTTTATTTGTAATACATCTCTCTTATTGCAGGTAAAGACGTGCAAAGTAGAGGAAATGGTGATATTAATACTTTGGGCCATTTGGTTTGGAAAGTTTCCTTGCCATACTAGCCTTCATCCTTATTATTCTTCAAGCATCATGAATGCATATTCTTGGATTTTTCTCTGGATTCTCCAGAAGTCTAGCAGTACATTTAGTATATTTTTCACCATTGGCATATGTATCTGTATCATGTATGCTACAGCAATAGACTTTAATCAGTGATACAAATGCATTTTCATTATCATATTTATAATTTTATTTTGGAGTTCTTAAAACCTCTCTACAGAACCCTGGGTTCCAGAAAACCATAGCTGTAGGAAATAGATAGTCATTAAAGGTGAGGGACATAGACAGATCTGCATTTTAGAATAACATCTCTCGTCATGAAATGGAGGATGGTTAAAGAGGGAACATATTATTAGAACCCAAGAGATCTGTTAGAAGGTTATTGTAACAGACAATGGAGGGTTGAGCTTCAAGATATGAATTAGAAAAGATGCAATATTTGAGAAGTAAAATTAATAAAAAATAGACAATTATTATCAGAATTGAGAAAGATGAAGAGATCATTGATAGCTTCTTGCTTTGGAGACCACTGTAATTAATGGGGAGTGTGGTAAAGACAGACAGGAACCTGAAGACAGGGGAGCATGTTTACATTGATTCACAGTGAAGCAGATAAAGAATTTTGATTTTAAACACTGTTAAGCTGAGGTACTGAATGTCCAGTGGACAGCTAAATACAGATCTAGAATTCAAGAGAAAGACTAGGGCTGGGTTTGAATTTGACAACCAATTTGATAAAGACATGGGAGTGATGGCCAAGGAGAAAGTGGAGACTGAATAGAGAAGAGGGCTAAGGGCAAAGTCTGGGGACCATGACCTGTTATGGAGCATGTTGGAGAAAGAGCTACTGAAAAGTCAAGTACTCTAAGTCAAGCAGGGAAGAGTTAACATTATAGAAGTATGCAAAATAGAGGCACGGAAGTAAGGAGAGAGCCAGTACTAGGCCACAGAGAAATGCATTTTTTTCTCATTCCGTTTTTTCCTCTTCTAAATCCCTATGCACCTTTACCTTCTGCCATCTCTTATCCAAAAAATGAAAAAAAATTAAAGCCTTAGTGAATGATTTTACTCCTGTTTCACAAAGAAGTTTGATGGCATCAGGTATGACCTATTTCATACTCTTTACCTTCACAAACCGTTCTTCCACATAAATCCTTCTTTCTTTTCTTTTTCCACTCCTAAGGCAACTCTGAGTCCTTTTACTTCTTTTCTACTCCTTTGTTCTTTTATCTCATGATAGCTCCTCTTCCCCACTTCTTCAACAAATTCAGTCTCCTGGAGGCTTCTTCCTTTAGTCCTTAAAATATGAATACTTCTATCCTTACACTGGCTTCTTAGAGCCTGCTGCTCCCAATCACTGCCCTCCTTCCTTCTTTCTCAACCAGTCTTTATATATATATATATATATATATATATATATATATATATATATACATTTATTTATTTTATTTATTTTTGGCTGCGTTGGGTCTTCGTTGCTTTGCGCGAGCTTTCTCTAGTTGCGGAGAGTGGGGGTTACTCTTCTTTGTAGTGCGCGGGCTTCTCATTGCATTGGCTTCTCTTGCGTAAAGCACGGGCTCTAGGCATGTGGGCTTCTGTAGTTGTGACACACAGGCTCAGTAGTTGTGGCGCACGGGGTTAGTTGCTTCACAGCATGTGGGATTTTCCCAGACCAGGGTTCAAACCCATGACCTCTGCATTGGCAGGTGGATTCTTAACCACTGTGCCACCAGGGAAGTCCCCCAACCAGTCTTGAAAGATATTTTTTATACCTACTGCCCCTCTTTCTTCTCCTCCCATTCTCTTCTGAATCTCCAGAGTCTGACTTTTCCTCTGCCCCAGTATTAAATTCTTCAGTCAAAAGTTATCAATGACTTCCTTCTAGCCAACTCCTTTGTCCTTTTTTAAGATCAGCCCAATCAATTGCAGGCCTCACTTGACATTGCTGATTGGTCAGCCTGTCTTCAAGTTTTTATGCCACTGTGTAGTCCATGTTCTCTTCCTGTCTCTCTGCCAGGTTTCTTTCTCCTCTGGCAGTGTTTCTTCCTCCTAATTCAAACTGTGGGTATTCCCTGAGTTGCTGACCTTGTGGTTATTTTCTCACTGTACATGCTACGTTCCCTCAGACCACTCATCTACTCTGCTAGTTTACACTGCCATTTCTATTACAATGGCTCTCAAGTCTGTATCTCCTGTCCTGACAGAATGATTACCTCTGTACTCCCATCCCTCTCAAGCCATCTGTGAATTAAAAGTGAAGACTCCATGCTGAAGACAGAGGATGCAGCTGGTCCAGGACAATACTTTGAGAATCACTAGCTTACAACAATGGTTCTTAAACTTAGCTGCACATCAGAATCACTAGAATAGCTTTTTTTAAAATTACTGCTACTCAGAACCCACTACATACCTATTAAATCAGAATATCTTATGGTAGGCTCCCCCTGTTAATTCTAATATGAAATCATGGTTAAGATCCACTTGCTTAGAAATAAAGAGAAGTACTCCCTCCCTATCCCTGCCCTCCCCGCCAAAAATCCAGCAGCTTTGGGCAGAGTTTTTTAATCTTCAACCCCATGGTTTCCAAAAAGGTCCATAAATACCATGAAATAGTACATAAAAAGGTTGTGTGTAACTGAGGAGGGAGCCTTCAACATACTCTCAAAAGGGTCCATGACTGTCTCCCCCAAATCAAAAATCACTAAAGAAGCTGATTCTCAGGCACAGCTGCCTGCACAATCTCTTACATCTCACACACACCACCACCGCATGTATTTCTAAATCCCTTCTCTTCATACGTTGAAGCTTCTATGGAAAATAACTGTTTTATTTACATGGCTTCAAGGCCTGAAATTTTAAACCTTACATATTCACTTAGGCTGAGTATTTTCTTCAAAGTACTTACATGAAAGAAGAATCCAACATCTATCCATCATTCACATGTTAGCAAGAACTGCTTCAACTTCAGTGTAGTTTTATACTCCCACATGTCCTAAAGTAATAGCTATTTTGACTAGGCAGAGAAAGATGTATGAAGAACTTTGAAGGTCTAAGTAGGGGTCCACAGAGAATTTTTTAAAAATTAAGACACTGAGAACCTGAAACATTGAGGAAGCCCTCTGGGTCAGTAGGAAATGTGTGAAGAAAGAAAACTCAGAATACACAAAGAAAAATTTTTAGCAATGATATTCCGGACTGGTTGTGTGATGAAGAAATAGGAAACTTTCCTCCTTTTTTATTTTCCTCCCCCATATTTATCCCTTACAGACTCCCAAGGTTATTAACTGAGGAATAATACCATCTGCACTGTCAGAGTCAGTTTTGAACAATGTAAAGTGTAGAGCCAGATAGGACTGGCTCCAGTCACAGCTGTGCTATTACTGACCAGGTAACCTTGAGAGATTCAGTTAACCTCTCTAAGTCCAAGCTTTCTATTTGTAAAATGACAGTGATAATAACTACTTAATAAGGTAATCCTGAGAACTAAATTTATGTGAAGAACTTATTACAGGGTTCAAACTAGCAAATATTCAATAAATGGCTGTGTTATCACAACTTGGCAAGGTTATGGACCAAGCAGGCAATTTGTAGACTGATCTAAAAATGCAACTATGTTTCTATGGGAAATTTCCATATTCCAAGCAATTGCCTTTGATATGGTCCTCATTACACAAACGTTTAAATACTAACTTTAAAAATTCAGTTTATTGGGCTTCCCTGGTGGCGCAGTGGTTGAGAGTCCGCCTGCAGACGCACGGGACATGGGTTCGTGTCCCGGTCCGGGAAGATCCCACATGCTGTGGAGTGGCTGGGCCCGTGAGCCATGGCCACTGAGCCTGTGCACCCGGAGCCTGTGCTCTGCAACAGGAGAGGCCACAACAGTGAGAGGCCTGCGTACCGCAAAAAAAAAAAAAAAAAAAAATCAGTTTATTTACATATATACAATGGAATATTACTCAGCCATTAAAAAGAATGAAATAATGCCATTTGCAGGAACATGGATGGACCTAGAGATTGTCATACTGAGTGAAGCAACTCAGACAGAGAAAGAGAAATATCATATGATATCACTTATATGCAGAATCTTAAAAAAAAAAGATACAAATGAACTTATTTACAAAACAGGAACAAACTCAGACTCAGAGAACAAACTTATGGTTACCAGGGGAAAAGGGTGGGGGGAGGGATAGTTAGGGAGTTTGGGATTGACCAAAAAAAAAAAAATTGCATATCACTATATTTTACACCTGTGACTTACATAATATTATACATCAACTATACATCAATAAAAAAGAAAGAAGAAAATTCAGTTAACTTTTTAAAGGAATTGCTGATCTTTCCAACTGCCAATCCTTTTTACTTATTCAGCTACCGTCTTAATCTCACAACTAATATAAACTCCACTCTAAATTGAGAGTTCCTTAGGACTGTGTCTTTATTGAATAATCATTTATTGAGCATCTATATACCAGTAACTTGATATAAAAATGTGCATACAATACAGTTTCTTTCCTAAATTCTACTTAGGGAAAATGACATCCAAATACAATCCAATATAATGTGTATTATAATAAACGTGTGCCAAGAAGTATGGGGCATAGTAGAAGAAGATATTAATTTTATTTGAATTGATAAGGAAATCTTAGTAAAGGGGGTGACATTCAAACTGGGCCAAATGTGCATTGAAGTCAATATTAAATGAAACACATTAGGGAATAGAAAGAAATATGTGAGCTGCTACTACAGGGAAAGATTCATAAGTGGACTATGATTTATTTGGACCCTGAATTCAGAAGATAAGGATAAAAGATGGAACAGCTTGGTATGCATGTAATAGTAAGATATACTATTATTAAATAGTTAGCTTGTTGATGGGAAATAAGATTGGAGAGGTAGTACCTTGGAAATAGATTTTGCAGTGCCCTACTAACCAGCAAGGAAGTTCCCTGGACTTGAAAGTTCCAACAACTTCATGCCATATGCAAGAAAAAGAAGCATTGTAGATTCTAAAACCAAGGTGTGTGTAACATGGTAAAAGTAGAGCTGGAGAAAGGTTATTCCAACAGTGATGTTGTGGCTAAAGATGGCAGATCAGATCATCTCGAAAGCAGTTTTGTTAACGCTGGTATGACCTGCTATAGATCTAGACTAGTACGTAGGTCTTTGGAGAGCAAATGTAAAGAAATAAAAGTGACATTTCATGAATTTTATCTGGGATATTTGAATAATAATATCATCGACAAATATAGCAAAGGTAACAGGGAAGATGATAAATTGTTTTTTTAGTAAACAGAAGTTATTTAGTGCTGTCAATATGCCAAGTATCATGTGACAGTATCTAATGCTGTCATATATGTGTTATCTATATAATGTGTACATTATGTTTCATTCAGCATCTATTTCCTCCTGTATATCTCATTTCTCCAAATAAATTATCCATTTCTGCTGGGCAAGATCTTATCTCATGTTTCTTACACACTGTGGAGCTTACCACTATAAAGGACATAAAGTCAGCATTTAATAAAATCTTATTGTCTGATTAAATATCTGAAGCCAGAATTATCAGAACACTAGCCCAAGTCCTAGGTGGAGTTGGCAGTGAATAAAGGAATCTACTTTCCTTTATTGCTATTTAACTTCCTAACAGTGATAGAGTGGAAGAAGTTCCAAACAGTGCCCAGTCATTCTAGACAATAAAACTCTAGTTCAGTTTACCTTGTATTATTCAGTAGAACAAATTTTATGGATCTAAGACATCAAGGGAAATAGTGAGAAATCGTGTTCCCTGTCTGTTTGGGTGTGTTTTTTACTTTGAAAACGTGGTCTTAGAGAGGGGTGGGAGCAGAATAAGAGAGTAAATCAGTCCCATCTTTCATAGCAGCATATTTACTTCATCAAAAAAAATTAATTAATTAATTGGGATAGAAAAAAAGTTTGAATACCTTTCCTTGACAGGATTCAGGACTTTGATGTGAGAAATAAAATACACATTTATAGTAAGTTTAGATTTGGTGGTGGAATTTAAAGCCCTTGTCCATCAACATATAATAGATGAATGTGACACTTGCATAATAGCACTTGTTTGAGCACTTTTAGAGAGCAAGGTCATCTTTGCAGTGTAGTAAGGGAGTTTAAAATTTTAAGGATGTTTTCTTTTCAATGAGAAATAACACCTACTCAAAATAAGTTGGAGATTCGTGTTCAGAATCTATGTTGTCAGCCTGATGTTCAGGAATGGTTACAGAAGGAAAGAGAATCTCAAGGTCACTGGGAATAGTCTTTAGAGTATTCTTATAGGGCTTATCTGTGCTCACATGCCTAATTTTTTTCCAAGTGCAAAGAATGGCCACTTGCTTGAGACAGGCCCAGTGCCATCCTTTATTCAAGCTCCTTTATACTCCTCTTTTTAAAGAAGCTGTCAAGTTCTTTTTTTGCAGCTGACAGAAAAGGCCAAATCTGCGTACAGGAAGGGAGGCGCAAAAAGAAACTTTTTTGTGTTGATGTTTTACTAAGTGAGCTAAGGAGAATTTTAGAATCATGTAATTTACTCTGGAGGCATTTACTGTACATAGCTATAGTGATGGTAATTTCTTTCATTGTTGAAGTGAAAAGATAACCATCAATCAGTTGTCAATTGGTCAATTGCAGAAGTGATGAAAAGAAACTGGTAGGAACAATCACTTCTGTGGCTACCTAGACCATTTGGAGGCTCAAGAAAAGTATGGGAACTGGATTGCATCTTAAAAAGGGATTGGACCAGATTTTCAAAAAGGTTAATAGGCATAAATTCCTTGCAAAGAATGGCTTTGCAGTTAAACATAAGCAGGAAATGCATTTTTAAAAATGAAAAATTAAAAAGACATGGGGTTAAAAAAAGTTTTAAAAAATTTACTAGATATCAGGTAAGTATGCCCCCCTAATCTTGAAGTTCAGTGTGTTCTTAATGGAAAAAATAAATTAGTATACTAATAACCCAACACATGTATTTTAGAACAAATTAATGAAAATTACTTTGTACTCAGTCCTTAGTCTCAATATTGGGCACTTTGAAATAAATAACTTTCCAGGTATTTATCATAAGAAATTGAAAGTCCAAGTTAATTTTGAACACTGTTATTAAGCAAATATCTACAAATATTTTAATTTTTTAAACCTATGGAAGCTCACATAAAGTTTAAGATAAGTTTAAAAATCATTAACTTGCATAAAAGGCAAATGGTACTTTGGGATTTAGTGTTACAAGCAAGATTTCATTTTAATTTATCCTATTTACCTAAGAATAGCAATGTTACTGATTTATTCTGAAAGAGTTTCCCCCCACACACAGTGATTTTTTTTTTTACTGTGGTAGGTAATAAAAAGGATTACAGGCCCCCAGAAGGATGAGATATCATCAGTTTGTAATCCAGCCCATGGTTTCCTAGATACCGTATTGTCTGTTCTGTTCCGCTATGTGAAAAATGTTGAATATCAACAATGGGTTTCAGTGCTGTATTGTTGAGTTTTGTATGAACTAATCTAGCTTCACTAAGGAAAAAAAAAAAAAAAAAAAAAAAGAAAGAAAAGAAAAGAAAGAAAGAAGAAAAAAAGAGAAAAAAAAAGAACCACAGCTTTGGACAAAAGTCTATAGCCAGTGCATTTGAAACTCCCCTTGCACAAGGGCTGACTGTAGCTGGGGAAAGACAGTTTACTCATTTGCTCTCTCCTTTCATATAGTCAGCTGGCCCTCTTCTCAGGTGTAGATCACCAATTATCATTTCACCTGTTTTGATTCTCTGATGAGGAAAGTCCCAGGGCTTATCAGCTGGGATAGGCCTCATTTACAAGGCAGCTCTGTTCAGTATTTGGAAGGTAAGCTATTTGTACAACTTCTCTGCTGTAGTGTGCTGGCCTAGCTCTAGAACTTCTGCAGCATATCACTTATTTTTAACTTTCACTTTTTCTTCTCTTTTCTTCTTTTGGAGAAAGAAAGCCTGACAGGTTTCTCCGGAAAAGTGACCATCCATGGAATGAATGAAACGTTCTCTTTCTATTCCAGTAAGTAATTGACTTGTAACTAAAAATTGAACTGGCTGCTATGTCAACTGCAATGTGAGCTGCTGCTCACACAGGTGTTGCTTACTCTTTAGCCTGGAAAGAAAAGGGGCTTAACCTGTGATTAAATTTCAAGTCAATTGACCTCAACATGATAGTACATAGTTCTTACTTGCCTACCGAATGGCCTGAGTCTCATTTTGACCCTGATTCGGGCACCTGCGCTTTTAGTGTTTAGTGTAGCTAAGGCTAGAGTTGCTCTTTTGGTTAGAAATGAAGTGGGTGGAGAACAAATAAGCAAATAACAAATGATGGTCAGCCGACTAAGTCTTTAATCCAGTGCTCAATGTGTTCTATTTTTTTAATGCATTAACTATAAGTTCATGTAAATTATTATTCAAACTTTTATTTTAAAAGGTATAGATTCATGGGCAACCATTTTATTACTAAAGATACACAGTAAATCCAAATCAGTGAGTTATAAACAAAGGATGTAAGAATTATGATGCTTTCAAATGCTTAAGTTTGATTACATAACCTATCACAGGCTTTCTAAATAAGCCTTGCACTTTAATGATTTTTTTAGCCCTAGGAATTAAATAGCAGCATTGTTTTTCCTGGTTTCTGTAAATAAATGAAAGACTGTTTAACTTTAGCAAAATAACCCTATTTGAGTTTTGGAGACAAACCTGTATCCACTTCCCAAAAGCAAAATAAAAATCAATGACATCTAAAATTACCATTTACCCTTGAAGCTATTCTCCATTCATTTTATGTAAAATGGTTGCACGCTAAGAATTGGTCTGTAAGATGAGAACAGCCTGGACTGTTGTTTTTTCTTCCTCATTTCCTTTTTAACCTGAGAATTAGAAGAAAGTGCTGATGATGCTTGCTTAACCCTGCTTTTAGTGCCAGGCTGTGACCAGCTCTCTGTGAAACCATTTCTGACCCTCTGCTTGCAGTGGTGAGCCTGAATTTTTCCCCTTCCTTGCCCATCACTGTCAGTCAATTATAGGATTGAACTGAACCAGAAAATCTGGTACAGTCTGGTAATTAGTACAAAGGGTTTCCAGTCTAGTGTAAAGATGGGGATGCAAGAGCCCCAGCAGTCACAGAAATCGTTTTGATTGGCCATAGACATTGCTTTTTAGTGCTGCTCCGTGACTTCCTAAAGATATCGCCTCCTACCCTATAGGTCTTCTCCTTCAAGTACATTATGGACCTTTTATAAAGTCATGTGTGTGTGTGTCTGTGTGTGTGTGTTTCTTTTTTTAGATCCAAATTCTCCCATTTTTAGTCTGTCATTTTTGCCTATCAAACAGACACATTTTGACTTGCCCAACAAAGAACCAAGTTATCAACACTCACAGAAACTGACATTTTTAATTCAGGCTTCATTATGTCTTTGAATTATGACAGTGAAGTACAAAGACATTTTAAGAGTTTTTTCATTGTTTTTTTTTAATCCAGCATTGGGATGTTTATCTTTCTTTAGTATTCATATTTCCTTTTCTACCTTTATTCTCAGTAATATATAATTAGCATTATCAAAACCATCAGCTATTATCCTTTATGACTTTTGACCTTTATTTTTTTAATATGTCTCAAGCTAGAGCACTCTCTAAAATAAGTAAAAACTCAGAGATTTTAATGAAATATTTTAGGGTTATAAAAACAATGAAATAATTAAAAACATGAATCTCTTTTAAACATCAACATTACATTATTAGGCAAGTAACATATTATATGATAAAACTATAGTGACAAAATAAATTTCAGAAAAAATTATTTTGTAAAGCAAACTTGCATTTAATGGTAAGTGAAATTTTATCATCTATATTTCATCACACATTTTTTTAACCACTACTGTGGAGTTCTTGGCTTAATATCAATGCTAGTTTTGGGTAAATTATATATTTTTTGCAGAAGCAAACATCCTCTTTGATTATAGATGACAAAAACTCATTAGTCGCACATTAAATACAACGAAAGTGTTTGGTAGCTTGTCAAAGTAACAAATTCCTGCCTTCAAAAAATAGATATATGTATATTTAAGGGTAAATTTAATGTCTGACACCCTGTACAAAACTGCAAAAGCAACAGTGCCCAAAATAACAGAAGCAAAAGAAAGAACAAGGTTTTTCATTTCCAAGAATGCTATCCTTAGCACACTCTGCATCATGGTTTTCATTGCATATGTGTTGTGAATCTTCTAAAGGACCATTTATTTACCCACGTCTTAATGGAGCTTTAAATATCTGTTTTATCCTATATACAATCTTAACAAAAGTAGTTATGTTACTAAGTCTGGTCCTGATTTTTACCTGTCTGACTTTGCTATTAAATTTCTAGAAGGTTAATATTGCTTTTGTAACCCCTGTCATGAGTAATATATTTTCCCAGTAAACATGTCATAATTTTAAAGGCTGTTCAAGAAGCAGTATTTCTGTTGAAATAGTTTTGCATTCATTTCTGTATTGTTTTTTAACCATAATATAGTGCATGCTTTGAAAAGAATACACATATTTGTGTACTTAACACTTTGTTTTTAGCAAAACCTTGCTCATTAAGAACTAAAAGAGTCTTAGAAACTGTATAAATGGGCAACTTCTCAGTGACAATATTTGCATTCAATTTTAATTCACCATCAAGTCTATATCTTGAAATGTATCCATAAAGTGACTGAGGAAAGAGTACATTCTGGTAATATTTATTTTATTTTTTAACCTAAAATATATGTTGAAATTCAAAAGGTGCTTGCCACATGTGGTATGGCAGTATTCTATATTCTGTAATAGCTGAATGCTGTGTGAGAGTGTATAAAATTACAGGGGTTCACAGGCTTTAATATGGACACAAACATTCTTTTCTACCTCAGTCTTACTTCTAGTGGCAGGAGTAAGACTTGGGAAAAACTCTAAAGATTATCTAGCCCCGTGATTTTCAGACTGTGTTTCCTTGAGCTCTTAGGCTCTTTGGGGATACTTAGGGCCATGGGGTAAGGGAGGCCAAGTGGCCTCTTACCTCTTGCCTTTATCTGCTGTGTCTATTAGAGTTCCATGTAGGATGGGATAACCATGCTGGAAGGAAAAGGTAAAAAATTACTGATGGAGGCTATCTTATAGATAAGGAAAGCAGGGTTTACTTAATGTGGCACTCTGAGTCAGTGACAATGTCAATTTTGTAACCCAGTCTCTTGTACCTTAGTCTTAAACCCACTCTACTAAACTACAATAAACTTTCCCTACACATTCATAGGTCTTTTTGTATAGTCATCCTAAGCAGTATTACAAAAAACACACACTAAGAGATCCATAGCTCAATGTTCAAAACCAAGATACTTACTGAGGATACAATAACATGTTGTAGCCGAAAATCAAGCCCTTTGTTTGGCAATACCATTAAATTTTTGGTGCATTGTTGTAGCCCTTAGGTAAAATATTGATTCATCTATTATTTAGTAAAGTAATATTTTAGGAGTATTTTTAAACTTTTAATTGTGGTAAAAAAAAAAACAGAACATAAAATTCACCATCTTAACTATTTTTAATTGTGAAGTTCACTTCTGTTAACTATATTCACATTTTTGCTTGGAGGTGTTTTGCACAGTGGAAGAAATTAATTAGAACTTAAATTCAAAAGAAAGTAAAGCTGAATTAAGATGCTACTTTTCTCAAAGTGTGTCTTATGCAATAGTACTACTATAAGATGTGCCAAGTAAAAGAGTAACATGGTCAAATAATCTTTGGAAATGTAGCATGTTACGTCCCTCTCTAGGAAATTTACAGTGAAAATCTGTACCTGAAAAACTCTGAGAAATCACACTGTAAAGATCTCTTTGAATTTTGTATAATATAGAGTATTCTAAACATTTTTCCACAGACTTTCCTCACCTATTCTGCATTTTTAAAAAATCTATTTTTATCCTTCAGAGCCAATGTTTTGTTGAATACATTTTGGGAAATTCTCTAATAGAACTTCTGCAGATTAAAGAAAAAGACCTGTAAGGTAATGTTTATGCTATTTTTGTTAACTGGTTTTGTATTTACCAATCCTTTATCCTCATTTTGTTGACAGGATATTAATGGACATCCCATTAATTCAATCACTCAACAAATATTTTAGGCACAGTGCTAAATGCTAGGAGTACAGTAATGAGTAAATCAGTCAGAGCCCCTGATCTTACAGAGCTTACAATCCAGGAAAGAAATCACAGCAAGTGGTCTAGTGTCTGAAAAAAAGAAAACAGAAATACAGAAAGCATGAGCAATTTTAGCTATCTCTGGCACTCATAGCTTATCTGGCTACGTTTGTTTTGTGTTCCCTAATTCTAAAATGAGAGAAGAGGGAAAGGAAAAAAAAAAAAGCAGAACATCAATCTAGAAGTTTACAATCTGTTCTTTGAATAGAAATATGCCATATTTTCCTGAGGTCTACTTATGCATCAATTAGATCTATGGTAATTCTCTAATAATCCAAAGATGGGCTTCCATTGTTTAGAAAGAGGGAGATGGGAAGAAAAGGAAGGGAAGAAAAGAAAGCAGAGGAAGGAAAGAAGGAAGGCAGAAAGGAAGGGAGGGAGAGAGGGAGGGTGGGAGGAAACAAAGAAAATACAACACAGTGTTTCCTGCTCTTTCTTCCTATTTTAACTCCCCAGCTATATAAGGAGATGTTACCTTCTACATAAGACAATTCTTTTTCAAGTGTAAGCTGAAGACCTTGTTTGTTCAACAGTCTGCATGTCATCATTGTCTTTCTAATACTTCAAAGAGTATCCCTCAATCAGATTTAACTCTTGGTGGTAACTACTACGGGTCCTACCTCTGTCAGGAAATACTTTCTCTAATTAACTAACCAAGCTTCTCACTCAGACTCTGACCTCTATGCTGGGGAATCCGTGTCTTCATCTGAGCAGAAGATGTCTCCTAAGCAAAGGAAAAGACAAACCCATGGGCATAGCCAGTACATGATTCTCTAGAACTGTCCCATCCCTAGAATACCTACACAAAAATGTTAGACATAGTCCTACCAAAAGATGCTCTTGAAAGGTTCAGAAAGAGCCTTGCCTTCTTATTGGACAGTTCCCTCATGTCCTGTTTTCTTATGTGGAAGTCAATGACTTGAAGGGTAGCTCCTGTATATACTACTTGAAAATAAATACTGTAGGTTACTGGCCTTTGGTCACAGAGATTTAGGAAGAAGGAAAGGTTGCAAAATTTAAAAGGAAAAAAAAAGGCTTACAACTAAGGGAGCAAAAAGGAAGACCTTATGCAAACTGTGGTTTCTTAGCTATATTTGCTGTCACTGATGTGTCACAGGTGATTCTATAAACTGGTTCTGAGCTGAACTCTCTGGGAAATTACAACTTCATTTTCTTCTTTCCTTCCTACTCCTCCCAGCCTTTCCTTTGATGGGAATAATGTGAGATAAGATCACTGTCAGAATACTATGAGGAAAGGACTCAGAAAAGAATTTGGGATTTTCAAGTTAAAATTAAGAGCTGTGTTAATCTGGTTTCTTGTTCTAGTTAGCTGGGAATCAATTTTCTAATTCATTCTCCTCTCTGTCATTGCCTGTTGATAATATGCTAGGCCACTGCAGTACTTGTCCCTTTTTATTGCTTTTAATTAACTTTTTAAAATCAATTATCATTACTTGTATGGATTTCTAGTCTCTCTTCTCATCACATTTGTTTGGCTTATTTTTTATTTACACACCACTACCCACTGCTGTGAATTAACAATAACAAAAAATCTGCACTCTTCCCTTCCACCTCTTGAACTGGAAAAACAGTTAGCTAATAAGAGGCTAAATGAGCCTCAGAGTATAGAGAAGCTGGAATCCTTAAATTATTTAAATTGAAAAATGGCTGGTTTTACAATCAGAAAGACTCAAGTGGACTGTAAGCCCTACTTGATTGTCCCCCCCTTATCTGGATGATCTTGTAATGACAGCTGGAGTTATCTACCATCAGCATCACTGTCCACAAAAGCTTCTACTCTCTCTGCTCAACTCTTCAGCAGCCCTGGGGAGCTGGAGTTGTTTCAGGGGAGAGAGTCCTAGAGGACTGGAAACTTTATTAAAATGCAAAGCTGTCTCTAGTGACAATAAAAGCTCAGTAAACAGTGATGGATCTAAAACCACAGCACCAGAAATGATCTGCAGAATAAAAAACTGAGATTTCATATACTGCCACCAATTGCCTAGGGTCAGTGTAAAATAAAAAACAACATGAAATAAAGAGTGGTGTAAATTAAAGAGCAAGAGCTGGAAGGAAAGGAAAATATCATGATTCAACGTGAGTAGTGCAACAAATGACATATGTCAGACCAGGCCTTGCAGATTTGTCTCAGGAAGCAGCCCAGTCGGATGTATTGCGGGAAGTCAGGGCAATGTCTGATCGGAAAGATTAGGGAAGCACCCCCAAAACATTCCTGATTTTCTCTCCGTAAGCAACTCATTCTTGAGCTATATCCATGAATTTTCTGAAACTTTTTGTGGCTAATAGTTTAGTAGTAATAAGATAGTAATAGGAAGCCATCACACTTTTTGAAAGCCCTTCACTTAATTTGCCATACGACCATGAGGAATCTAATCTTCAACATATATTTTAAGTTACTTGCCCAATTTAATCGACTGTACTGCAAAATAAAACCTTAAATTTATTTGACACTTTGTCTATTTAACTCAAGGGATGTCCATTTAACTCAAGGGACTCCACGTATATTACTCACTAATAAGTTGAGAAGTTGAAATGAAAATTAAGACACCAAAGTATAATTACGTCATTTGTTGTAAGCAAGGAAAAGTAAAAAAACAAGATCCAGGTGATTTCAATTTGGGTATACTAAGCTCTTCATAAATCCCTCTTCCTTTATCGTGCATTCAAATTCTTTACCAGAGAAAAAACTACTCTAAGCACAAAGGTAATAAATAATATTTAAAATAGCTCAGTACTCATAAAAACCAAAGTAGTACGTTCCATCTGATTTGAAAAACTTTCTCAGGAGAGATTTATTAACACTATCATCACCACCATGACAACTACCCACAGCCACTTATTGAGTGCTTACCGTATTTCTCCCTAGCCCTTCTTTCTTCTCCAAGCCTCATCTTCCCTTCTGCTCAGGAACCTTGAAAAGGAAAAAAAAAACCAAAGTGTTGATCTAAATTACCTAACTGGCAATTTCTCTTTTTATGCAACTAGCAAGTTCAGCTAGCAAATGAAAATGTTAAATGAAGCACCCCATTCCTTCATCTTCAGCGGAAAACATTAAAATTCCTTGTCAGATCACAATTACTCTATCAGGAGAACCCCTGAAGTATATAATACTTTTCTTCTTATTTTTCCTAAAAATATTGTGTTTACATTTGACATGTTTATATGCTGATTTTTGTGATGAGAAAAGACTGGCAGAATTACTGAAGATTTTTTTCCATTTTCAGTTCAGAGATGCCTTAAGGTGTGAACTTGTACACAAGCTTCCTTCTCCAATGTAAAAAATCAAGGTCCTCTCTGTCCCCAAAAAAGAGACTGGGCACCAGAACACAGAGAGGCCCCTTTGTCCAGCTCTCCCCGCCACCCCCATTAATATGCACTGCTGCAAATGAGGCCCAGTGAGGAACTCCTTTGACTTGGGAAGCTGGATTTTGCAAAACCCCAACCTTTGTTCCACAGGGACACACTCATGTCAAATGACAGTCCCCCATAGTAATTGTAACTCCACCATGTTCTCCCATTCAAGACAGGGTATTGGCATGCAAGTGAGTGAAAACAATGCTGTTACAAGGATAACCTTAAGTTTGCTGGAATTAATTCTTAAACCCCAGAACTTATTATTTCACATTTCTTGTAACATATCTCATGACACACCAGAGTCTCATGACACTGGGGTTGAAAAATATCCGTTTAGCACAACTAGAAGCCAAACGGGCAGAGCTAATAAAGAAGAGATCCTCAGATCCCTGGAGCTAACCTGAGATGCAAGAGAGCACTCCGAACTACCACTGGCTCTTAAGAGTCTTTCAGCAAATGACAGGACCACATTCGACTGCTCTACTCCTTCCAGCCTGGTACCTTTCACACGAAGTTGGCTCAACAGCCTCAAATTTATGGCGCAGGGCAGGTCAGAGGGCGTTTACATTGAACTCGGTTTTAAATAAGCTTAAGATACCAAAACATTATTAACAGTATAAAATGAATTTTATGCACTGTGACTCAATTTCTTTTTATTAACTGTATTATTGGCATGTGTTAACTTGGACTTTACATTGAAAACAAAATTAATTTTGAAATTTTCAGCGTTTGAAAATGCAATGGTTTTCTGGAGAGCTTTTAACAGGGCCAATACTGAGACTATACCCCAGACAAGTAAAATCAGAATATCTGAGAATGGGACCAAGGCATCTGCATTTTTTAAAGCTCCATAGGTGACTACAATGTGAAACCAAGATTAAGACCCACTGGTCTAAGGAAGGGGAAAGGGCAGGAGAGAGAGCTCAGTACAGGGAGATTTGAGAAACTGTGGTCATGCAATTATAATTGGTGTTATTTAGATTTGTCAACCCGATATTCTAAGAGCTGCCAATGGCACTGGAGATAGGCCTAAGACATTCCCCAACAGCAATCATTCCCTGTCTCCCTGTGCATCCATCCTCGGAGCCTTATATCCCTGGGAGCCAGGGCAAAAAGGAAGTGGTGACTTCTACATGACTGCAGAATTCTCTTAAAATTGATTCAGTAAAACCTTTCTCTACTTCTCTCATTAGAGGCAGGTAGAAGTAGAGAGTCCTACACCTACTACAGACTTCCTCAGAATAGACAGATTCAGACCAGAGTGGAAAAAAAAAAATACGGAATGTCTACTGCAAGCAAGGTGCTAACTTAATCCTTACCACCACCCCATGAGGCAGGTATTAGATGTGCCTCCATTTTACAGGGGAAGACACTGAGAAAAAGCAACATAAGAAGGCTGCTCAAGGTCATACAGCTAGTATGCGTCTAAGGTCATACAGCTAATATGCGTCTAAGTCTGGACTTTTTATTCTAAGACAGATGGAAAACTGACCAAGGGTCACCCCAGCCATTCATGGACAGCTGTCTGTGTCAAAGGAATCTTTCATTCTTTAGGTAGGGAATCAAATTAGTATGCTAATTGTGTTCTTTGCTACTATGTGTAAGCAAGCACTATAGTCACAGACATAGAAAAGAATCTTAGTATTCAGACACCAGTATGGTATATTTGTCCTTTTTTGAAACGTCATCACTAGTTCTCATGACCAATTTAAGTCTATTGGAGTTTCTTTGATTAAAAAAAAATGTTTGGAATAGCTAAGAGAACCCAGCATATGCATCTAAACTCAAGCTTACGTGGAACCTTTGAAAACAGGGTATGACTCCTTCTTGTAATATTTCTTTTTTTGATACCAAATTTTTAAAAATTTTTATTGGAGTATAGTTGATTTACAATGTTGTTAGTTCCAGGTGTACAGCAAAGTGAATGAGTTATACATATACATACATCCACTCTTCTTTAGATACTTTTCCCATATAGGTCATTACAGAGTACTGAGTAAAGTTCCCCGTGCTAAACTGTAGGTCCTTATTAGTTATCTATTTTATATACAGTAGTGTGTATATGTCAATCCCAATCTCCCAATTTATCTCCCTGCACCCAGGTCTTTTCCCCCTGGTAAATGGACATCCTCTTGAATTCATGGTGGTAGAAAAGGAAAAAAAAAAACCATTTTGTACGTTCTCCTTGTGAAGTCCTAGAGTGTGAGCTTAATTGGGATTTGGCATCAACCCCAAACAGCTGGAGCCATCTGTTTCCTACTTTGTAAACTTTTTCCCAACCAGAAATTGCTAGCTACCTAAAGAAACAGCCTAAGGTAAAACCTGGCCTCAACCAGTTTGAAGAAAGCAGTTTATCTTTTATTTACCCAAGCATTGCCTTGAGTAAATTGTGTCTATTATGTGCTAGGCACTGTTGCTCTAGCTATTTCATTTTTACACCTTTCCCAACTTACTGGCACTCCTATTCCTTTTCCCTGTCCCTCCACACCTCCGGGCCAAAGCCTGCTTTTCTATCTTATGAAGGTAAAAATGCTTGATAACAGCTAAAAATAGTTATGATTTCCAAGGTGACATGCATTTTAACAGTGATCAAATGCTTTAATGCTAAAAGGGCAATGGTCTTATGATATGATTACAGGCAGTGGTTCCCTGGAGACTGATGAAGCCTGCTCTGATCTTGCCACTCTGTAGCAGCCTACTGCTCTCCTGGTCCATGCCCTTCCATGTTTTTATCCCAAATGCTTGGCACACTAACCAGCATATTTGGCACTCAATAATGAAGGGAGCTCTGGCCTGCGGAAAACAAGTTGCAATAACAAGTTGCTGACACAGACGAATGCAAAGATGCTGGATGAGTTTTGAGCCAAAACACCATGGGGAGAGGCCAGGTGGAGCAATAAGAGGAGATACCCAGTGCCATCATTTGAACTCTCCTAGAAGACAGTGTCAGTTTTGAGAGATGTCTGGGAGTTCCAGTTAGCTCTAGGATCTACAGATCTGGTTTTACTTAGCAGCTCTGCTGCATTTCAATTTGTTGCATTTTAGATGCAATGGAATTGGGATAACGAGTAACTGAATCATTTTCCAAAAATACGTATTGAGCAACTACTATGAACCAAGAATGCTGCAAGGCATTGCAGATACAGCAGCATAAAACCCAGTTTCTGCCCTCATGAAGCTAATATTCTACTTAAAGAGTCTGGTGTGAAAGCATTAATTACATAATTCAGTATTTAATTGGAGTAACAGTAAGTGCTACAAAGGAAAACTGCAGGGTGCTAAGAAAGCATATGACAGAGAGACATGACCTAATACAGAAGGTGAGGCAAAGCTTCTCAGAAAAAAAGTCATTTAAGCTGATTCCTGAAAGATGAGTAGGAATTAGGGAGGCAGAGAATTCATAAAAGGAGTGGACATTTCTAATAAACACCTTTACCATGTGATACACTAGAGCTAATCCTGAGAATTATCTTGACTTCTTCTCTTGATCTTGTTCATGCAGAAAACCTTTTGAGGTCTTTGCAACAAGCTAGCCTATTTAAGGCTCTGAATTCGGACAAAAGGAAACACTGGCACAGAGAAAGAAATTTCCATAGATGTCAACAACTTGCTGAGGCACACACAAGTATACTGTGATCCCATCCATTACTGCTTTTCTGTGCTCTCACCTAGGTCATTAGCATGAACATTTGACATACCCCATCAGTACACTCTAGGCCAGCAGCTTTCAAATACTGAAATGGCCACAGAATAGACTTTCTATATGGCTCTGTCCAAAAACCTTGGGCAAAAGAAAAGGAGTTGGGGAAAAAAGAAATGAGTCAAGGCCCTGAAAACCTCAGAGAGAGTCTGATCTGTATAAGGGATACTTTACCATCCCACCCACCCTTCTTTGAATATGGAGCCAATTCTTTGTAAGTTTGCAAAAAGGCATTCCCAAGCTCATCATGTTATTTTATACATCACCCTTCCTTGGCCCCCTTCTTCAGCTAATTAAATTCTTGTTCCTAAAAACTCACTTCTGGCATTTTATCCTCTTACCCCCCTGTCCCAATCTAATTTAGATATCCCTTTTTTGTACTTTCATAGAATGCTGCACTTTAATACCTCATCACAGTTATATTATAATAATTGATTTACTTATCTGACTCATCTGTTTCTTGTGGGAGGAAGTTCCTTAAGGGCAAGGCTCATGTTTTAATCATTTTTGTATCCCTAGTTCCTAGCAGAGTACTACTTTAAAAATCCACTGAATGTATTAATGTTCACGCATGATACTTTTTTTTTTCTTAGCCTCTAAAGAGACATGGACACTTAGATTTTACATGTCTAGTAAGCAAGTCTGGTTTTGTACATAGGAAACTTTTGACCCACGCCAGCCTGAAATTGTTCTCCATTTATAGGTAAGCCTGCTGAATTGCCTTAACTAGGCTTTTGCTCTATAGTCTTCCTTTGAAAACATCTTAAGAACTAAATAGACCAGTATACATGGTCCTACTGACAAATATATCAGTCAAGAACACAATTAGTTTTGACGTTCAGTGCTGAATAAGGTTCAGTCATATGCATAAGTCTGATCTTTTAGACAGTGCATTTTAAATAACTTCCATGTTTCATATTCTAAGCTAGAAGCAAGGAAAGAATAAACTATGCCTAGCAAGATATTTATCAAGTAGTAAGTACTTAAATAGTTATTTAATGAGAAAAGGAAAGGATGCATTAATAAAGGAATAATTGGATGCAGGTATAAATATAGCATAATCCACAGGAATCGTCAAGCCATAAATTAGAATAAGGGATTTATCATTGGCAAAAATGACTAAGCCAACAAACATAAAAAATAAAAGCTATTGTAAAGCCCCATTTTCCAATAAAACAGAATCAAAACATCATTCAAATAGCGAAAGAGTGTGTTTAAAAAAAATACTGGGACTTCCCTGGTGGTCCAGTGGTTAAGGCTCTGCGCTCCCAAGGCAGGGGGCACAGGTTCGATGCCTGGTCGGAGAATTAGGGTACGCACATCGCACGGTGCAGCCAAAATTAAAAAAATTTTTAAAACATACTAACCTGGAGGAGATAAAATTTGATATTTGAAGAGAACGTATTATAAACTCTAAAGAAATCCCCATACAACCCAATCTTTCTTCTCACACCCATCCTCCCCCACCCCAGCACACACAATCACCACCCTCATATATACGCCTCATGCTTGTCTTGTCTACTTGCTCTTCCTGAAATAACCTTGATTTGGAAAAGAGGAAGTTAGAGATGATAGAGGGATAAAAGAAAGTTCCCTCCAGCTAAAATTCTCCTTCCTTCTCTGCCTGTTATTCTTCAAGATCTGCATAATTGCCACCTCTTCTAATGAAAACCTTTTTTGATCTGCTATAGTCCCCCGGCTAATTGCCCCCTTCATCACCACTATCACTACAACTTAGCTCTTCCCCTCTTTTGCACTTATTTTACTATCTTTTATTATAGCTCCCTATATCTGTCCTTTCTCTAGGATAGGAGCTTTCAAAGAGGAGTTGGGTCTCATTTCCTGTTTTTTTTTTTTTTTTTTTTGAATTTTATCTTATTTATTTTTTATACAACAGGTTCTTAATTAGTTATCTATTTTATACATATTAGTGTATATATGTCCATCCCAATCTCCCAATTCATCCCACCACCACCACCCCACCATTTCCCCCCCTTGGTGTCCATATGTTTGTTCTCTACATCTGTGTCTCTATTTCTGCCTTGCAAACCAGTTCATCTGTACCATTTTTCTAGATTCCACATATATGCATTAATGTACGATATTTGTTTTTCTCTTTCTGACTTACTTCACTGTGTATGACAGTCTCTAGGTCCATCCACATCCCTACAAATGACCCAATTTCGTTCTTTTTTATGGCTGAGTAATATTCCATTGTATATATGTACCACTTCCTCTTTATCCATTGATCTGTTGATGGACATGTAGGTTGCTTCCATGACCTGGCTATTGTAAATAGTGCTGCAATGAACATTGGGATGCATGTGTCTTTTTGAATTATGGTTTTCTCTGGGTATATGCCCAGCAGTGGGATTGCTGGGTCATATGGTAATTCTATTGTTAGTTTTTTAAGGAACCTCCATACTGTTCTCCATAGTGGCTGCACCAATTTACATTTCCACCAACAGTGCAAGAGGGTTCCCTTTTCTCCACAGCGTCTCCAGCATTTGTTGTTTGTAGAAGTTCTGATGATGCCCATTCTGACTGGTGTGAGGTGATACCTCATTGCAGTTTTGATTTGCATTTCTCTAATAATTAGTGATGTTGAGCAGCTTTTTGTGTGCTTCTTGGCCACCTGCGTGTCTTCTTTAGAGAGACGTCTATTTAGGTCTTCTGCCTATTTTTTGATTCGGTTGTTTGTTTTTTTAATATTGAGCTGCATGAGCTGTTTATATATTTTGGAGATTAATCCTTTGTCAGTTGCTTCATTTACGAATATTTTCTCCCATTCTGAGGGTTGTCTCTTCGTCTTGTTTGTAGTTTCCTTTGCTGTGCAAAAGCTTTTAAGTTTCATTAGGTCCCATTTGTTTATTTTTGTTTCTATTTCCATTACTCTAGGAGGTGGGTCAAAAAGGATCTTGCTATGATTTATGTCAAAGAGTGTTCTTCCTATGTTTTCCTCTAAGAGTTTAATAGTGTCCTGTCTTACATTTAGGTCTTTAATCCATTTTGAGTTTATTTTTGTGTATGGTGTTAGGGAGTGTTCCAATTTCATTCTTTTACATGTAGCTGTCCAGTTTTCCCAGCGCAACTTATTGAAGAGACTGCCTTTCCTCCATTGTATATCCTTGCCTCCTTTGTCATAGATTAGTTGACCGTAGATGCGTGGGTTTATCTCTGGGCTTTCTATCCCGTACGATTGGTCTATATTTCTGTTTCTGTGTCAGTACCATATTGTCTTGATTACTGTACCTTTGTATTATAGTCCAAAGTCAGGGAGTCTGATTCCTCCACCTCCGTTCTCTTCCCTCAAACTGCTTTGGCTATTCGGGGTCTTTCATGTCTCCATACAAATTTTAAGATTTTTTTGTTCTAGTTCTGCAAAAAATTTCGTTGGTAATTTGACAGGGATTGCCTTGAATCTGTAGATTGCTTTGGGTAGTATACATTTTCACAATGTTGATTCTTCCAATCCAAGAACATGGTATATCTCTCCATCTGTTTGTGTCATCTTTAATTTCTTTCATCAGTGTCTTATAGTTTTCTGAGTGCAGGTCTTTTACCTCCTTGGGTAGGTTATTCCTAGGTATTTTATTCTTTCTGTTGCAATTGTGAATGGGACTGTTTCCTTAATTTCTCTTTCTGATCTTTTGTTGTTAATGTATAGGAATGCAAGAAATTTCTGTACATTAATTTTGTATCCTGCCACTTTACCAAATTCATTGATTAGCTCTAGCAGTTTTCTGGTGGCATCTTTAGGATTCTCTCTATGTATAATATCATGTCATCTGCAAAGAGTGAAAGCTTTACTTCTTTTCCACTTTCTATTCCTTTTATTTCTTTTTCTTCTCTGACTGACGTGGCTAGGACTTCCAAAACTATGTTGAATGACAGTGGCGAGAGTGAACATCCTTGTCTTATTCCTGATCTTAGAGGAAATGCTTTCAGTTTTTCACCGTTGAGAATGATGTTTGCTGTGGGTTTGTCGTATATGGCTTTTATTATGTTGAGGTAGGTTCCCTCTATGCCCACTTTCTGGAAAGTTTTTATCATAAATGGGTGTTGAATTTTGTCAAAAGTTTTTTCTGCATTTATTGAGATGATCATATGGTTTTTATTCTTCAGTTTGTTAATACGGTGTATCACACTGATTGATTTGCGTATATTGAAGAATCTTTACATCCCTGGGATAAATCCCACTTGATCATGGTGTATGACCCTTTTAATGTGTTGTTGGATTCTGTTTGCTAATATTTTGTTGAGGATTTTTGCATCTATATTCATCAGTGATATCAGTCTGTAATTTTCTTTTTTTGTAGTGTCTTTGTCTGGTTTTGGTATCAGGGTGATGGTGGTCTCATAGAATGAGTTTGGGAGTGTTCCTTCCTCCGCAATTTTTTGGAAGAGTTTGAGAAGGATGGGTGTTAGCTCTTCTCTAAATGTTTGATAGAAATCTCTTCAAATATTTTCTCAGGTCCTTTCTCTCTTCTCCTTCTGGGACCCCTATAATGTGAATGTTGTTGCATTTAATGTTGTCCCAGAGGTCTCTTAGGCTGTCTTCATTTCTTTTCATTTTTTTTTCTTTATTCTGTTCCACGGCAGCGAATTCCACCATTCTGTCTTCCAGGTCACTTATCCGTTCTTCTGCCTCAGTTATTCTGCTATTGATTCCTTCTAGAGTATTTTTCATTTCAGTTATTGTATTGTTCATTTCTGTTTGTTTGTTCTTTAATTCTTCTAGGTCTTTGTTAAACATTTCTTTCATCTTCTCGATCTTTGCCTCCATTCTTTTTCCAAGGTCCTGGATCATCTTCATTATCATTATTCTGAATTTTTTCTCGAAGGTTGCCTATCTCCACTTCATTTAATTGTTTTTCTCGGGTTTTATCTTGTTCCTTCATCTGGTACATAGTCCTCTGCCTTTTCTTTTCGTCTATCTTTCTGTGAATGTGGTTTTCATTCCACAGGCTGCAGAACTGTAGTTCTTCTTGCTTCTGCTGTCTGCCCTCTGGTGGATGAGGCTATCTAAGAGGCTTGTGCAAGCTTCCTGATGGGAGGGACTGGTAGTGGGTAGAGCTCTGGTGGGCAGAGCTCAGTAAAACCTTAATCCACTTGTCTGCTGATAGGTGGGGCTGGGTTCCCTCCCTGTTGGTTGTTTGGCCTGAGGCAACCCAACACTGGAGCCTACCCAGGCACTTTGGTGGGGCTAATGGTGGACTCTGGGAGGGCTCACACCAAGGAGTACCTCCCAGAACTGCTGTTACTAGTGTCCTTGTCCCCACAGTGAGCCACAGCCACCCCCTGCCTCTGCAGGAGACCCTCCAACACTAGCAGGTAGGTCTGGTTCAGTCTGCTATGGGGTCACTGCTCCTTCCCCTGGGTCCCGATGTGCACACTACTTTGTGTGTGCCCTCCAAGAGTGGAGGCTCTGTTTCCCCCAGTCCTGTCGAAGTCCTAAAATCAAATCCTGCTAATCGTCAAAGTCTGATTCTCTAGGAATTCCTCCTCCCGTTGCCAGACCCCCAGGTTGGGAAGCCGGACGTGGGGCTCAGAACTTTCACTCCATTGGGTGGACTTCTGTGGTATAAGTGTTCTCCAGTTTCTGAATCACCCACCCAGCAGCTATGGGATTTGATTTTATTGTGATTGCACCCCTCCTACCATCTCATTGCAGCTTCTCCTTTGTCTTTGGATGTGGGGTATCTTGTTTGGTGAGTTCCAGTGTCTTCCTGTCGACGATTGTTCAGCAGTTAGTTGTGATTCCAGTGCTCTCGCAAGAGGGAGTGAGCACACATCCTTCTACTCTGCTGTCTTGAACCAGTCTCCTCATTTACTTTTATATTTATTCCATTCTCCCTCTCTTCCTTCTTCATTCCTAACCCAGAACCTGGCAAAAAGCAGGAACTCAGAAAATGTTTGTTGCGTGGAAGGGAAGAATAAAAGAAAAAAAGGAAGTTTATTTCTGATGAAAAAAGCCATTTGTCTTCTTTCTTCAAAATATTTTGTCTTTTCAAATTCAAGGGTAGCCTTTTTTTCCCTAGGTGTTAGGGTGTGTGCCCTCGAACACCTTACTTTGGCAAAGAGCCCAAATTCTATTTCCAACCAGCTGAGTTATTTTCAGTTTCTATGTGGTTCATTCATGCTTTTCCCCTTCATTGACACATTAACACTCCATGACGAGTGGGTCCTGTTCAGCTGGCAGCCCCTCTCAGCCCCACGCCTCTAAGCTGTACTCACTTCACTAGTTCCCAACTGCCTGCCTCTTGGGGAGCTCTCTGTCATCAGCGTCACCTAGCTGGCAGAGGAGTTGTTTGTTTGCTGTTGTCATACCTAAGTTTTGATAATTAACAACATGAAGCAAACTCAGAGAATGAGAGACGTCTGCTAGAGGCTATCTTCTCTTGTATGTTCTTTTCAAAAGCACCTGGCTTGTTTTAAGAAAATGAGAGAAATACAGATAATGAAAGAACTGGACAGATCTAATATCTGCTTAATTTGGTATCTTGTTAAAATCTCTCATGTTTATTCTTCTCAAATACCTACACTCCTTCCCTCCATGCCCTCTGTAATAGTGACTCTCAATGAGTTTCAAGCTTGATCTTGTTTTGTAGGTAATGAATTTATACCTTAACCTCACAAACAGCACTAATCCATGAGCAAATTTAGTAATTAAAAATCTAGCATCTCTAAAGCATGGCATACAAAGGTTTTGTTTATTGGCTTCCAAAAGGAAATCACACATACACATACAACTATTTGTTACAAGGTTAGCATTTCAGGATTGACTTTTGTGCCTTAGGCCCTTAGTAGGTGCTCAATAACTCCCCACGGACACACTGATTTGTTTTAGTAGCTCCCTGTTATTTCCAAAAAGACAGCATTTTCCAGAATTTTCTGGTCAACAAATGAAATCTACGTTTTTTTTTTTAAAGCTGTGGAAATAGGATAATTCATATTGCGAGGTTATTTATTACCAGCCAGACCCTCATCTTGCTCTACAGGGCTCTGATAATCACCAATTTCAGAAGCCATTAGCCTTCTGTGTGTTGTAAAGCACTCTTCACTATAATGTGTCTATGCCTTTGTATTCTAGGGGGAGGAATGGTGTGTACTGAAGTAACAGACCTCTGTTGACCAAGTAAGAAAGTCTTTGATGCACAAATAGTTCATTAAACTGCTTTTATTTGATACTGTTGAAATTAAACAGTGTGTGGAATCCCTGCCCAGGTATGGGAACATATAAAACCTTTGAGGATATGTACATTAATTCAAATGCTTAATGTTACTGAAACAGAGACTTATAAGAAAAATGCACATTGAAACAACGTAACAATCAAAGCTTAGGCACTTATAGGAGGACAGCAGGAGCTGGATTTAACTTATTGATTTTAGAACCACTGTTTTATGAAAAGGAGGCAAAATATTGCTTTTACTGTTTTCAGATAATAATGACTGTTGTTGCAAATTATAAAATTTAATTAGCTATATAAATGCCAGAGGAACAAATAGTGTGCTATTGTCTTGATATCTTTCCAGAAATTAGTCTTTTAAATAAATTTGCCATATTAATCATCTAAAAATATTTTTGATCACTGAATTAATAGTTTGCAGACTGTTTTCAGGTACTCATTGCCATAGGTGATTGCTTCTTAATTACTACATGGGTTCTTTCTATTCACTCATATTAATTCATGTTTTCTGGCACAGTCCCAAAAGGCAGCCTTGCCCTATATCTTCTAATTACTTCTATAATTGAATTTGCCCACTTTTTCTAACCTATTTTTTAAACTGACTGTGTTTGTTCATGGTTTATTGTGTCTTTTTTGTGTCAGTTCTCTGCAAGCAGAATGTACATTGATTCTTTCCTCGTTTCTCATTAATTTTCAAGAGCTTTGCTGCATGTCTGTTTTTTCAGTCTGTCAGACCTATTGCTGAACCAAAAAAATAAAAAGACTCTTATTATTAAAGGTTAGGTAAAATAGACTGAAGTTAATTAATTCATTAGTAACTCTGAGCCAATTACTGAAGGCTTCTCTTATTTATATACTTGTTAACAAGACAGAAATGAGAAAGGCCAATTACAGGCACATGTCCTTCAGAAGTTCAGCAAGCCCAGAGCTTATGCATTTATTAACACTCCTCCAAAAAAAATTCAGCTCATCTATCAGATATGTGAAACTACATTAAAAAAATTGTTGACTAACATTCTATTCCATTCTGTTGATAAATTCTAAAGGGTTTTCCCCATCCAGATATCTTTAATATGTCTAATATTACTAAATTCTTCTAAAATTATCTCAAAGAGCATTACTTAGCCTTAGAGCAATTACAAAAACAGAAAAAAAAATTATTCTCTGGTTTTCAGTATTTTCTTCTTTCTAAGCTTTTAATTCCTGAATTGGGATACTTGATTAGCAGATTTTATATACTAGAACCCTTTAAATATGTTCCACTTGATTTTTATTGAATATGCCAAAACTTTACAACATGTAGAAAGGCAGGTTTTCCCATATTTTTCCTGGTGACCAATATAAAATATTGTAACTGCTTCATCCGTACAAACTACCTGCACAGTACATACTATAACCATTACTTCCCCTTCCCTGCCTCAGAAATATTTTAATTTAACTGGGGTTGGGAGGAAAGGGGGTTGGTGATTGATTCGCTTTTTATACATCTATATTCTCTTTATAGGTTTGTGTCAGCATGGGACCAACAAATCAACAGAATGAATTGACACTAATGTCTCAATAAATTGACTGGTTGTTTGGCTGAATTAAAACTAATTTTAGTTATGTTTTTTCTTTTTTTTTTTTTTAACTTTTTAAATATTGGATAGATATGGGTTTCCACAGTCAAGTGATACCAGAATAATGTCAGGGTTTCTGCTGCCTTAGTTTTTCCTCAGTTCCAAATGTATTAAGATTTAATCGGTTGTTTTATAGCATGATAACAACAATCACAGCATTAGAAAATAAGAAAGAATCTCAGCAGATGAGTAGTTCATGTCCTTGATTCTTGGAAGACCAAAGAATAAAAGTTAAAAATATGTAGTGGGCCTTATTCAGGAAGCCTTTCTTAATACTTTCTACATCGGAAGTTAATACTTTCTTGGCCTCCAAATTTTCATACCCTCTTATTTATAACCATTTTATGGACCTTTTCACTTTTTACCCTGCATTATAATAACTTGTATCTTTTTCTCTTTGAATTATTACTTAATTGAGAAAGTAACTATATATTATGCACTTTGTAGCCCCAGCACTTAGCACAATGCCTGGGAAATAGTAGGCCCTCAAGAAATATATGTCAAAAGCATTAGGAATAAGGAGTCCATAATCTCCTTTTAATGTGTTCACTGTCAAACCTCCCTCACTGTCTGGGCTAACTAAAGAGTCTCTTGCTTGAAATCAGTTAATGTGTCTTAATTTTATGTGGCAACTACAGTAAATGGGTAACAAATGTTGCATTATTAATTCAGAATGTAGGTTTCTCTGCTCAAGATTAAAAATCTATACTAATTTTTCCTCAAATGAACTGTTCCTCATTCCTTTAATTACTACATGACTAATTTATGTATGACTTTACCAGCCTCCAGTTTGTGACTTTGGGCCAAGACCACACAGGCCCTTGTTACCACTTCCCAATTCCATGTGCAGTGACGTCTCGGTATATTCATCAACACCTGTGTGGAACAGAAATTAGATTTCCCAGACTCCTTTACCTTTTACCCATCAGTTCTTCAAACCCTGCTGCAGTGACTGGTTTTCCTTCTTTTTTTTTTTTAATATTGTCCCTGCCTTTCTTTCTTTTCACCCTTCCTTCCTTCCTTTCTTTTTCCTCTCTGTCTCCTCCCCTTTCTCTCTCTTCCCCCTCCCTCCCTCCCTCCTTTTTTCTTTCTTTCTGCTTTTTTGCAATAAGGTACCTCATAGCTATATCTCCTAATAACAGCACTTCATATGTTTATAATGATTTTCCAGTGTATGAGCTCTTTTCACAGACATCAACTTATTTGATTTTTTCAGGCTAAATATTATGCAGATGACGAAACTAAAATTCAAAGAAGTTAAGTGACTTGCCCAAGGCCACACAGCTAGTTACAATTTCAATTTTTAAATTCCTGATTTGTTTGCCAGAGAGAACAAAATCCAGAAGGCCTCCTTTTCTTATGTAGTTCTTAACTCTTATGTGAGGAAACTACCTAACAGTTGGATTTGCAGCCAACTAAATGATTTTTCCAGGAATTATGTAGGTCATTATAAGGAAAATAAATGTGGCTAGTAGTTTGATGTGCATATATCATGTGAAAATGCATATTTTGATTCAGTAGGTCTGCATTTCTAATGAGCTCTCAGGTGGCCTGGGGGCTGAAGCTGCGGTCCACGGACCTCACTTGCAGTAGTTAGGCCTAGCGGACAGAGTGAGGCTCTGGAGTTGGGGGGACTTGACTCAAGTCCCGGCTCTTCTGTTTACTGTGACTTTGGGCAAGCTACTTAGCCCCTATGAGGCTCAGTTTCTTCATCCTTAAAATGAGGATAGTAATATGTATCTTACTGAAAGCCAAGGGAATTGACTTGCAACGAACTGGCCTTCGTCCTCTCCATACTACTGCCTGATCAATCTTCCTAAGGTCTCCCTCCACTCAGAAACTTTCCAGTGAGCCTCACTGCCTGGTGAATCATGTACAAACTCCTCCCTTTGAGCCTCAAACCTTCAATGGTACAGCCAAAGTCACCTTTCTAACTTGATCTCTCCTTACTTCCTACTCACACCTTATATGTAACCAACATATTAGATTTCCTATTTCTTCTTCTTGATTCAGCTTTGTTCCACCCAGTCTTCATCATATCTATTTCATTCTTCCTTTAAGTCCCTTTTCCCATCCAGGTTCTTAATGGGAGTGTTTTCCTGCTCTCTATCTCCTCTCATTCCTAACTGCCACACATATCTAGATATGTCTCTCTGGATTTGAATTCTCATAACACTGTTTATATCTATGGATGGTTTCTTTTGTATTCTTTCTTATGTTTTAGTTATTTCTACAATGATCCCATATCCTATTAGACTCTAAGTTCCTGGAGGATGGGGATCAGGTATTGTTCAGATATCACGGTAGTAAGACCATAACTTTGGGGCATACCGACCTGGATACATACCTCAGCTCTACCATTTACCAGAGCAAGTCTCCTAACCTATCTCAGCTCCAGTTTTCTCATCTTTAAAGTAGGGGCCAATAATACCTAACTTGCAGAGTTACTGGGAAGAAATGTTGTACATATAAAATACCTCACACAGTATCCGGCACATAGTAAGAGCTCATGTGAGTGAAACTGAATAGATTAGAACTGAGCATGTAATCCCAACAGAACACAGACATGCATTCTAGTGTATAAACAACTGAACCCAAGCCCAGGCTTCCAATTTATGCGAACATTTTAACATTCTCTTTTCTGGCTATGTTTATATCAGTGTTAAGTCTTCTCAGAATATTCCATATTCAGCCCTCTTCAAATCAAAGTACATTTGTTGATCTAGCTCCCAGTGAGTATAAAGTGATAATGGAAAGGTAACACAGTATGGTTTTAAAAAAAATCATATGGTTTATAGTTAAACCTGGATTTGAATCCAAACTGCCACTCTCTTGCAATTTCCTAATCTCTCCAAACTATAACAATCTCAGAAGTTGGATTTGGGATGTTTTCACTTTCTTCCTTGTATTTGTTTATATTTTGGGGATTTTTAAAAATAAACAGCATATTATTTCTATAGCCTAGAAACAATAATAATACTATCATGAGTGACAGCAATAACTTTCAATGCTCCAAATCTCCACTTTTGTAAACTGAATTTATATTTTTATATATGTGTGTGTGTGTGTGTGTGTGTGTGTATATATATTTTTTTTTTCTTTATTTGTTTGTTTGACTGTTCAGGGCCCTTGTGGATTTAAATGTTTTGCTTATTTCAGTAATTGCTAAGGAGCAGTATATTCTTTTTATATTCTTATCAACTAATTTTAAAAACAACTAAATAGGGACTTCCCTGGTGGTCCAGTGGGTAGGACTCTGTGCTCCCAGCGCAGGGGGCCCATGTTTAATTCCTGGTCAGGGAACTAGATCCCGCATTCATGCCACAACTAAGAGTCCGCATGCCACAACTAAAAGATCCCATGTGCCGCAACTAAGACCCAGTGCAGCCTACATAAATAAATAAACAAAAAAATATTTTTCAAAAACAACTAAATATATCAATAAATTGTATCACCATTCAGTTTAAGATGGGGGACAAATAGTCTTTTTATAACTAAAAAATTAAATTTTGTCAATGTAACCAAATTTCACTCAATGCCTGGACACAGCGTGAGAGATAGAACCAAGTTCTATCTAAACTTAAGGCAGTCAAAGTCAAAGTCACGGCCATAGTCAGTATGTTGTTTTGTTAATGTGGGTAAAGAGGACTTAAAAAAAAAAGAATATGGGGCAAACCTTGTTTTAATCAGGGAGTATATGGAAATAAAATTAAATGCCTATATTAAAACCTATTCTTTCAGACTACAAATAACATTTTCCTTCAGCCTCAAGAGACAATCATAAAACAATGGCTCATAGTGCTTTTAGAACAGGAACTGAAGTTATATACTGTACATGTATTGTCCTATATAGGAGGAAGGCAATGTTTAAAGCTGCTGTCGCCTCCTGGAAAAAAAAAGAATGGAAAAAAAAAACTGGGATTCTCAGTCAAGTATGTATGCATTTTCTGTTTTTCTGTCTTGTGGGTCTTTATTGTTAAAAATATTTTTATGAAATTGCTCTGTGCTTCTTTAAGCTTCGTGTGGTCTTGTTTGCTTGTTCTCAAAGCTCAAACCATGACATAGTTATGAAACATCTTGAGTTATTAAAAGTAGAGAAATTGTACTTTGTGAACTGAACAGCAGACCAAGCAATGTCTTCAGAAAGAAAGATCTGATTTTGTATAAAAAAATGTTCTTTTTCATTATAAGCTAAAATGATGATTCCAGGACAAGAGACAGAAATTATCACTTGAAAGCTGTAATGTTGACGCTGTCTACATAGCTGTAAATGAAGTAGAGATTGTTTTCTATTTCTTGGCCTATTTGGCCTTAATGAGTGATCAGATCTTGAAAAGTCACCTTGAGATTTAAGTTACCAGTCTGCAGCATACTGATGATCAACTTAATAAGAAAGAGATATTTAATTTCACTTCCTGAGGCATAAACACAAAGTGAGACACATGCCATCAAATGGTTAAGAGCATGGGCTTCAATTTAGACCCACATGAATGTGAGCCCTGGGTCTACCCCTGGCTAACCATATGTGATCTTTGGCAACTTAACCTCATGAAGTCTGTTTCCTCATCTGTAATGTGGGGATTTATATCATATTTCATCAGAGTTAAGATGCATATTCTTTCACATTTTAACATCTCTGATATCAGAATACATCTTAGAATAGATGATTTGTCTTGGTTTAAAGAGTAAAGCTTTTTTTTCTTACTAGTACATATATTGTGGAATTTACAATCTATGACATTTGAGATTCAATTAAGTAATATATACTTCATAGAGTTGTTCTGAGATATAAATAATGATATAAAACCTAGAACCTGGCCCACATAAGACTCTCAATAAATAATACCGATTAATGTTGTACAGTATGATTTTTCATAATCTCTGGCATTTTCCTGTCCTTTAGTCATAATTTTTGTTTGCCAAAACTGGAAGTTAGTTTCTTTGCAAAATCCTAGTGTTGGAATAGTCTGCCTACTGAATTGTTCATCAGATTTCCTCTAATTTCTCTGGCAGCAAGATATTGACCCTAAGGGTATATAAATCTGAAACATTATCAAAATAAAGGTTTGTGAAAGTCCACACTGATTTGTCAGATTAAGTTGTCTGCAGACAAAAAGAGGAATAAAGAGTGAGCATGCTTCACCAGCTCCTGGCCCGTGGCAGCAGCATGCACAGAATGGTTAAAGAGCATAGATTCTGAGCTAAACTGGCTGAGTTCAAATCTTGGCTCTTCAGTTTACAAGCTGTGTAACATTGGACAAGTTACTTAACCTCTCTGTGGCCTCCATTTCCTCCTAGGGTTGTTGTGAAAATGAAATGAGAGCTGTCTATAGAGAATGCTTTGTAAATTTGCTATTATTGAAAATACACCCTTCCTGTGTTTAAGTTCCTTAAAAAGGTCTCAGTTTTCCGATACTAAAGGGGAATATTCTAATCAATTTACTTTTCAAGACGGTAACTGTTATAATTCTATTAGAGGCTTATATGTTTATATGTTATATTAAACATATAACACACAAACAGTGCCTTTGAGGTATTTGTAATCATATGACCCAAATGATAAAACTAGTCTACCTATCAGCAAACACATGATTGGAAAAAAAAATCAAATAAGTCTGAGGTTGCTTCCAACAGCCTCTGGGGTGTCCGTATAATATCTTGTTATGGCTTAAAATTCAGTATACTATAGGTCAACCTGTACCCGTTATGATTAAGAATTTTAAAATGGATGGCCTGCTTCTAACATTTGTTCACTTGTAACCTATATTATTCTAATTTTTTATAGTTGTGAACATGACTGTTGTGCCTAGAACAACTATGGCCATCAAGCAAGTATCTCTAAGCACTGAGATTGGGCATGGCTTTTAACTTATTGATCACACCTTTAAATATAGAGAATAAACTCTGAAATGAAATAAAGCTTACCAATAGTTAGTCATTATTTTTTGAGTGGTAATTATGTGGTAATTCACTTGAATAATTGTAATCAGTATTATTTTTTCATAACCAAAGCACATTTTTAGCCTTTCTCTTTCTCTCTGTTCAAATTTTGTTCACTCTCTAATGTCTGTCATTAGTATCAATATCAAGAGACTACAGCACGGTGTGTTAGAATTTTGGTGTCCCAACAACTTGGCTCCAAAACCCAGTCTGTCACTCAATTAACCCCCAAAATCTTTGATAAGATTCGTTCTTGCTCATGTCATAGGTCTGATAAGGGCTGGGTGGCCTTCCTTTATCCTGTAGCTCTGCTATCTAATGCATGCTTCCCACAGTCATCTTTGTAGGGAAAGCAGAACGTGGAGGGAACCAGTCCTGGAAATGACTTATGTCACTTCCATCCAATTCCATTAGCTAAAACACAGTCACACGACTCGAACCGAATTACAAGGGAGGCTGGTAAATACCAACTTCCTACTTGCCCAGTTAGAAAAAATAGTGTGGTGAATACACAGCATTTTCTCTGCCACAGCACTTACTAACTGTATTACTTTAAGCAAGTTACTTAACTTCTCAGAGCCTCAGTTTTCTCATTTGCAAAGTGGTGGTAATAATACCTATCTTGCAAAGCTGCTATGAGGATGAATAAGGAAAGGAGTGTACAGCATGTGGCATATGATAAGTACTCCATAAAACTGTTATGTTTTATTACTGACAATCAATAGTTTCTCCCTAAAACACATACATGCATAGAACCCAAGCCATTGGCACCCAAGTTCTTTGGTCCTCACTGGTTTAGCTCTCTACTGATCATCTAGCTCCTGCCAAGCTTGCTGGGAGTGCAGGACTCAACGCGGCTGAGACTCTTGGCCACGGGGCTGATGTCAGTTATAAGGGTCATACTACAGGAACTGGGGTAAGGAGGAACCAAAGCCAGAGCAGTACACTGAAAACGGGCTCTATGTTCTCCAGGAATCTTGGAGGGGGAGACTGAGGGGATGAATTAAAGGGGTGGAGGACAGAGGGGAGAACTCACCAGTTGTGTCAACTTATGCTCGAATGGACCCCAAGTCCCAAGATGGCAGCTGCAAGAAAGGGGAGAAAATGAACACATACTGAGTACTTACAATGTAGCAGGCATCATGCTGGGGCTTTCACACAAGAGACCTCATTTAATTCTCACAAAGATCCTTAGGTAACAAACATTAACCCCTGTTTCCAGTATGGTCAAAATAACTCACCCAAATTTACATAGCTAGGAAGTGACATAGCTGGGATTGGGTCTTCCAAATCCTAATGCAGTGCTCTTTGTACTACACCACCACTTTACATCTCCCAGTGATGCTGAATTGTGCTGAGGACCAGCAGATCTCAGAGAATAGACAGGAAGCTTATCCTCCTCAGGAGAGCAGGAAGTAGATCCGTTAACCTCCTCAAGCAATCCCCTCTACCCCTACTTCTCACATGACCAGAATAGCTTAGAGTACAATGGGAGAACCCTCCCAAACACATACAAATATACCTCTATCTGCTTGCTAATATTTGAAATTAATTTCACTGAGGGAGGCAATGAGTTTGTGGATGGGTTTCCATTAACATGTATGTGATATCATTTCTTTTGGGGGGCACACGGAGGGTGGAATGATTTTATTGAATAGAGCAAGGACTTGGATGGAGAAAACTGATTAAACCAAGGCCACAGCTCCTTGATTTCACTGGAAAATGACCCAGAAGAACTTCTGAGTCCTCTGTAGCCATGTAAGCCTAGAATATGGTGGGAACTAGTTCCATAGAACAGTCTCACAAAATGAACCCTGAGTACCATGCCATAAAGTACCCTCAGGGTATCCAAATATATTTAGACAAACCAAAGGATTTGGGACTTCGCATCTTACAGGAACAATATGAAGACAGAATTACATCTGCAGCAGTATAACTGAAATGAATATAAGACCAGGTTTTTCCAATCTGTCAAAATAAATTTACTTGGAATTGGGAGCAGCATGAACTCTGTAAGTTACAGTCTCTGCCTCTATTTTTAACACATGTTAGGATTCTACCTACTGATTTGGGCTGATTCTATTATACTTAAGTATAATAGTTTATAAGATGCTCAACATCACTGACGATCAGAGAAATGCAAATCAAAACTACAATGAGGTACCAATTCACGCCGGTCAGAATGGCCATCATTTAAAAGTCCACAAATAACAAATGCCAGAGAGGGTGTGGCAAAAAGGGAGCCTCCTGCACTGTTGTGGGAATGTAAGTTGGTGCAGCCACTGTGGAAAACAGTATGGAGGTTCCTCAGAAAACTAAAAATAGAATTACCATATGATCCAGCAATCCCACTGCTGTGCATATATCTAGACAAAACTATAATTCAAAAAGGTACATGTACCCCTATGTTCATAGCAGCACTATTCACAATAGCCAAGACATGGAAACAACCTAAATGTCCATCGACAGATGAATGGATAAAGAAGATGTGGTACATATATACAGTGGACTATTACTCGGCCATAAAAAAGAACGAAATAATGCCGTTTGCAGCAATAAGGGTGCAACTAGAGATTATCATACTAAGTGAAGTCAGAAAGAGAAAGATAAATACTATGTGATACCACTTACATGTGAAATCTAAAATATGACACAAATGAACCTATCTATGAAACAGAAACAGAATTACAGACATAGAGAACAGACTGGTAGTTGCCAAGGGGGAGGGGGTTGGGGAAGGGATGGAGTAGGAGGTTGGGGTTAGCAGATGTGAGCTTTTATATATAGAATGGATGAACAACAAGGTCCTGTTGTATAGCAGAGAGAACTATATTCAGTATCCTATGATAAACCATAATGGAAAAGAATATTGAAAAAAGAATGTATATGTATGTATAACTGAATCACTTTGCTGTACAGCAGAAATTAACACATTGTAAATCAACTATACATCAAGTTAAAAAATAATAAAGGGAAAAAATACAGATGGTAGTACAAAAATATTAAAAATAACTATACTTTTTAAGTTCAAAAAAAAAATAGTTCATGACCCAAGATGCCTCTCTTACTTGCAATATATTTTAGGACTCCTTTGTCATTTCTGTGAAATGGTGTCTTCCTTACTATTACTTTTCATGGATACTACTTAGAACAGGGTTTTCACAGTCTACATTGTACTGAGATGCAATTCAGTGTAGTGATTAGTGGTTTTGTTTGAACCCAGGCTTCATCATGTACAAGCTAACTTTGGGCAAGTTATTCCTGTGTGCCTCAGTTTCCTCATCTGTCAAATGTGGAGGTTAATAGTGCTACTTCATAAGTTCGTTTCAAGGATTAAATAATTTAATATATGTAAAGCAATTAGAAAAGTGACTAACACGTGATAAGAGCCCAATTCTCTAACAAGGACCTCAAGGATGAGGGAAGGGGCCTGGGGGAGAGAAAATTCAAGCTGTAAACACTTTTATATCATGCAGTGGGAATGGAGAAGTGGTTAAAATTTGTCTCACTGGTCTATGTTTCAACAGTTCAGAAACAAAGACCATTGCTTCTCAAATTTTAATGTGCTTATGAATCACCTGGAGATATTGTTAAAATGAGGACCCATCTGTTGGGTCCAAGGTGCAGGTTGAGATTCTGTGTTTCTAACAGGCTTCTAGGTGATGCTGATGCTGCTGGTCTGCAGACCTCACTTTGAGGAACCAGAGTCTAGAGAACACCTATTCTAATTGCCACAAAGGCTCTTTATCTAGGACAAGAAAACTCTCCAGGGATCTTCCTTTAACTTAGTTTCTTTTGTCATTTTGGTCATGGGTCAATAACATGTTTGAAAATAAGTATTGATTCTGAGGAAAAAGGCGTAGATATTCTCTCTTGAATTACATAAAATATTTTTAATCCTTAAGCATTTGATGATTTTTCCCCTTAGGATCCAAAATTGGCTTCTCCTTTCTGTTCATTAATTACAAACTAAAGGACTGAGATGTTTTTTGAGGTAGGCAGAATGTCTCCATCTGCTTTCCAAATAGGGATGGGATCAGCAAAACCAAGCATCCTCTTGCCAAACGGTGACCTTCGCCAAGCAACCAGTTCTTTAACTCTAACCTCATGCACATTTCAAAGGAAATGTAAACCACAAGTTTGTGTTCCACTGACAAATCATTGACATTTCTCATAAAAAGGTTTTTGATTGTTTAGGAGCTTCAAACTACCAGGCAGTGTTTTGCTAAGACCAAAGTTGGGCCTTCACAAACAGCTAAGTTGAACAGCATTCAGATCTGAAAAGTCTAAATCCAGTCAAATGACCCTTGTTGACCTCACAGATTCAGGTTAAATTAATTTTTAATCATTTAGTCAATTTCTTCACTATCTTCTATAGATACTTCCTCATAGAAAGTTAGGATAGTCAGAGACTTGAACCTGTGTGTGTGTGTGTGTGTGTGTGTGTGTGTCTTTTAAAACATGTCTACAAGCAAAATCAACAAGCATCATTTCTAATCTTTTCTGAAGCCAGCAAAAAGCCCTCAGGAAGAGTGATCCATATCCCACCATCAAGTCACCTATGACTAATTCTTACTTCTAATTCCACCGAGATTAAGCCAGAGTCTTACAGGAGGAGTGGGCAAACTTTTTCTGTAAATAGCCATTAGTAAATATTATAGGCTTTGTGAGTTATACAGTATATTAGTTTGCTAGGGCAGCTGTAATAAAGTACCACAAACTGGGTGGCTTAAACAACAGAAAAGTATTGTCTCACAATTCTGGAGGCTAGAAGTTAAGATCATGGTGTCCACAGAGTTGGTTCCTTCAGAGGGCTGCAGGAATCTGTCTCATGTCTTATCCCTGGCTTTTGGTGGTTTGCTGGCAATCTTTGGCATTCCTTGGCTGCATTACCCTTATCTCCGCTGTCATCTTCACATGGTGTTCTTCCTGTGTACATGTTTCTGTCCAAATTTCCCCTTTTTATAAGGATACCAGTCATATTGGATTGGGGCCCATTCTCCTCCAGTGTGAACATATGCAATGACCCTATTTCCCCAAATAAGGTCACGTTCTGAAATACTGGGGGTTAGGACTTCAACATATGGGTTTGGTGGGGAGGGGAGAACACATTTCAACCTATAACATATAGTATCTGTCCTAGCTACTCAACTCAGCTCTTGTAATACAAAATCAGTCATAGAAAATCCATTAAAAAATGGGCATGGCTATGTTACAGTGAAGTTTTACTTAGGAAAACAGGTGGCAGGCAGGCAAGCACTAGTTAGAGGAGCCTAGTTTTAGAGTATCTCTGATCCTTTCTGAATATGAAAGAAACCAGGAAGAGATGTGACACTTGGCAAAGAAGAGAAGAAAAAACTTTTCAACTTTTGAGGATATCTACTTTATATTCTAGTCACAATGTTTTACATTAGGCTTTAATATGTTATGTTTTTATTCAGGTATAACCTGAGCTAGTATACATAGTTTCAATTAAGCAAACTGGTATAAATTTTATAATGATGACTCTAGTTATCATCATATACTTTGTCTTTGGGCTGTTACTAAGTGCTAGAATGACAGAGAAATAGACCTTTCCATTTTAACATTATGCTGCATGCTTTGCTTTTTAGTATGAATTGTCCAAAAACATTATAATTATTTGTGATTTTTAATCCCATTAGAAATGTGTGTATATTTATCCTCATGAATACATTTGTATATTCCTTTCCATATAATTAATATTTCTAGAATGCCTACATGCACTATATTTGGTTGTGTACAATGAGTCCTGGACAAGACACAAACATTGTCTCCAGGAATTTACTCTGTCCTGGAAGATATATACAAAGGAAATAGATAATATAGTAACAAATATTCAAACATCATCCAAGATTTACATATATACCTGCCAAGTAGGGGGGATTGCTTTGTCCTGCTTGGGTTCATATATATGCATATATATGTGAACCTTGCATCTTCACTTACGGAACCTTAAATGGAACCAAATTAGAGAGTTCTGTAGAGTGTCATAGATGTAAGAGTGCTTAAAAAAGCTTTCACAGAAACCTTGAAAGTTGACTATGTAGTAAAGAAAAGATATCAATCAGCCACATACTATATATTTTATAACAGTAACAGAGGTCATGCTCCCACTTATATTAAAACATAGACTGGGCTTATTAATGTCCTTTTATATTAAGACACTGGGCCTCTGGAAAACCCTGGCACTCTTCCTCTATATGGTTATAAAGATGGCTAGAGTTAGAGGCCAGCATCTGCTTTAAATTTTAAGGGAACAGATGTGCAAGTAGTGAGTGGTCTTATTGAGGATGAAACAAACCCAGTCACAGGTATCAGAATTGGATGTTGGGGGCTCATTCATCTTCAGCAGAGGTGCCCCACAAAATCACTTACTTGGAGTGCCCCAAGATTGGCCTTGTATTAGGATCTGAAAGAAAATACCCACTGGATTTTACCAATTATAAAATAGGTCAAATTTGGGGACCAAAAAATTGGACCATATGCCTTTAATCAGGTTTGTTACCTAAAAGGTTTTCAGTTCAGACAGAAATTTTCAGAGAAAGTGTCAGCTATGATGATATATATAAAAAATGCTATATGACCTGTAATGTCAGATATATGTGGCTTTAATAATTTTAACTATTTTAGGCCCAAAGAAAACTTCCAAAATCATAATTAAAATGCAGTTGTTCTCTTTATAATTATAGAAACACCACTGCATTTCCTGACTACTATACCCATGACCTTCAGTAATACAAGCCAAATCTGCCTTTACACATACAGTGGATTTCATAACCACACATAATTGACTTATTGCCTGAAATAAGATTTGAGCTCAAGGAATAAAACCAGAATTTATTCTACAAATAAGACAGTAGAACATCCCTACATTTTTTTTATTCTGGAAATTCTTTTAATCTCTTGGATCCCATGGTCTATAGTTTAGAAGCAACTTCAACTATCCTAAGAATTTTGTACACATTTGTTTGGATATGGGGCCGTTTCTCTCTTTTCCTTCTACTTTTCCTAAAATAAAGGGAACGGACATCCATCTTCCCACAGAACTAGAAAAAGAGAATGGAACTAAATGGCTTTTTCTTCTCAACACTTTGCAAACTTTAAAAAAATGAAGCACTACAGCACGTCAATGTAGAATAATGATAATATTAATAATGATGGTGTCGATGATGATAATGATGAATTAGACAATATAATTCTCTTCTTATTCTAAGTGTGAAAACTGAAGCAAAATGATGAAGTGCCTTTCCCAAGATCAGTGGCGCCACAATTAGAACTTGGGCTTTTCCTCCTTTCACACCTCTTCTTCTGAACAAATATCACTAATGTTCATCCTCACCAGGAGAAAACCATACTGGCCCACTCAATGGCCAATTAGAATAAATTGTAAATTAGGACAAATATGATAGGTAATACAAAAATCAAAAGCTCTCTAAAGAAAAGGAACAAAAAACCTGAATAAATAAGCTTAACGGTCCATTGTTTATGGGGAAAATGATGAAATTATCATCAAAATATTCTATGAATTGAGAATGAAGATACATTTTTATGTGGAAAGATTTTACAAAAAAATAAACTACCTAGAAAAGTAAGACTCTTCTAGGACAGGTATTAGTTTTCATAAAAGGGGCATTAGTCTGTGTCTGGTAAGAGAAAAAAAATGCTTTGTGTGAATTTTGGTAAATTGGTTAATTAAGATTCTTCATACTAACCCATATTTAAGGGAATGTTTGTGACTCTGCTAAGCATCTGGACATTAAAACTGTGTCCACACAGGAGCATGTTCCAATTATCCCCAAACTGGCCCCACAGAGTCTCAATCATTCAGGTGAAAACACCCCTTTTCTTTAAGAGCAATTTTAGGGACACAGGTTAACAGTAAATACTATAATGCTTCTTTTGCCCTGAAAAAAAAAAACAAAAAAAACAAAAAAAACCTAGTCTAAATATCAATCCGCAGATGCCAAACCTGTGTTTAAACAAAGTGCCAATCTGCTCCCCCATCAAAACTCTGGGTGAGGTATTGTTTCCACATTCAGGGACATTAGCCCAGCAATGCAGGAAAAAAATCTTCATTTGGACAGTGCATCTTTCAGACATTCCCTTCTTTTATTGATTTGTTTTCTCCTGTCCCTTTTCTCCTTCTTTTGTTTCCTTATCATAGCTTCAGGTTATTACGTGCAAAGTATTGATGGGAATGGATGGTTTTGGTCGATGGAGAGCTAATGCATCCCTAATCCCACTATTGTTATAGAGTTATGCTTTACTCTGGTCTCTGATGGGGGAAAAGGTGCAAAGCTGTTGATCCTAGTTTTATTTGTCACAAACCCATCCATCAATCAAGCGCAAGCATGTCTGAATGCTGAATGACATGTGGGTCTCAGCTGAAAAAATTCGATAACACTGTATTGTCAGGTCTCTCACTCTTTTTTTGATAAGAAATACATTTGACTGAAATAGATAAGCATGCAACTACTAAAGACTTGAAGAGAGAAAGTGACATATTGGCACCAAAGGTTATATATCTTTGGTATTAATGATACTTATGAGTAAATAAAATGGGAGGGGGCAGCTACTGCTAGAGACATACAACATCCCTAAGGCTTGGTTATGTTTAAGTATTGTCACTCTACTATTATTATTCGGATTTTCAAATATTAATCTGACTGTATTTCACAGTTGGCTACCCTGGTTAAAATGTAAGCAAATGTGCATTTGGTGAAGGTGGTGAGGTGCAGGGAATCAAATATCACTTGTTTATACTGCTCTAAACAATACAGATAGATCCTTTTTTGTTATGTATGGTAGGTAAACCCATGGAACATTTTTGTGTATATATGAACTCGTAAGTTCACAACTGTCTCCTCTTGTGAGTGAAAGCATTTGGGGGAAAAAAAGCTTTAATTATTTTAAACTGGAAATATATATGCATGTCATTTTAATAGTGACTTAACTTATAATTACAGTCTTAAAAATGGTTTTTGTGTGTCCTTTTCATCCTTAGTTACTAAATTAGGTACTTTAATACATTATGAAAGCCTGTCTTTTCAGTTATATACAATTTTCTATTCATAGTTATTTCAAGATAATTGCATTTGGAAATAGTTAAAGCATTAAAAACAACACTAGTATAATGTAATTTTAGGGGCAAAATTAATCAACAAATCAGAACATTTTAAAAACCATTTTATTTTCTTGTCATAACATTTTAGAGAAGACAAGTATTTTTTAAATGACCTAAAAAAGCCCATCAAGAAAGGTAACAAAAAGATAGTCCTGAATTAGAGGGCACTAAGATGAATGTTTTGTAGCCATAAGTATCACCACACTATGAAAGTAAGCTATTTTTTCTCTATTCAGTGACTGGGGGCTAAAAAACTGCAAAAAAATCAATGTGAAAGTGCTTTAGATTTGTGGGGTAAATTACATGTGCTTGGCTGCTCCATTGTATTTGCCCTATATTCTATACAAGATACTTTAGATGGAACTGTCACATAATACATATACTTTACATTGATTTTTATAGGTTTAACAGAACTTGAATTGAACTCCATAATAAGCAAAAGAAACTGTATCTCCTTCAAATCCCTAATACCTGGATTATTCTTGAAATTCACTAAATAGTAACTCCCAATTTTAAATTCATGGTGAGAGACAAAAAAAAAAAAAAAATCAAATTTAATTCCTAATGCGCCTCACTTTCTGTTTTGCTTCTCTTATTGACATTTTTATCTCAACTTTACCACCTCTTTAAAACCATGTTAATTCTTAAAGATTTCCCAGGAGGGCCCATGAACCAGCAAACGGGAGCCAATCGAACCTTTGAGAGTTGCTAGAAGTTCCAAACAATGACCTTTCTATTGACTATTCTCTTGGATTTCCAACTTGCTTTAGTTTGGCCTCAGTTTGCAGTGATTTCTAGGTTGCTGTGAATTCTGATCCCATTCAAATAAAGTATCTGAAGCCACCATAAGGTTCAGGGAGTCCATGGTTATCCCAAGGGCAGCCTCTCCTAGCCAGACACTACCTATGAGGCTCCAAACAACCCTAGTTGAGAGAGAAGCAATTCAGTCCCTGGTCAGAAAAATAGTACGAGTTTGTTCCAGTCAACTCTGGATATCCAGGTCCTGGGCTCTGGACAGAACTATAACTTAGTCTCTACATACTCTTCGAATAAGGATTTGTTGAATCTAAGGTGACCTTAGTTCCACAGTGGGTCTCCAGAAAGAATGCGGACTTTATAATTCTACTCATGATGATAAGAAACAATAGCAACATCAAGAATACAGGGAACCATCTTGAGATTTGGTGGTATTAGGGACTCATTCCATCCAGAAATGCCTTGGGAAGAAGGATGAAATGTGGGATAAAGGGGATTTATGTTCTGGTAGTATTTTGAAACATTTTTGAAATATTTTAGAAAATATTAAATTTTATAAATAAGAAATGAAGTCACATTGATAATGCCATAACCCACAAGTAGCATTTGTTGCTCTTCTATAATATATATGTGATACAATGAAATATTGAGACAGTAATCAATTGGTCTCATGGGAATACCTTTAATATGGCTAATTACACATTAATAATCCTATTCCAAATCTCCTCTGATTAAAGAAGGATCATTAAGAGAAGGTCTATTATTTACAAGTGACTTGAAACCAATATTTTCAAATAAATCAATGTTAAAGATAGCCAAGATATTAAACAATATCTATTTTCCCATGGGACACAGAATTTTGAACTCTACTCCAATGATGAACAGATCTAGAAACAGCTTTTTTCCAATGACTATGAGATAAAGTTCTAATGCCTTCTGCTAGCCCTACTTAGCACAACAACTGTGTGTGTGTGTAAAACCAATTCACTCTGGGAACATTTATTATAGTTAATATTTCAATCAAACCTTTTTTCAAATGGGAACAAAATAATATTAGGAAAAGAGAAATATATGTATAAAGACAACTCTAAAACTCTACTAAAGAACACAAGAGCAGATTTTTAAAAATGAAAAGATATACCATTTTTCTGATTGAGAAGATTCAAAATGATATACAGATTCTTTCCAAGTAAATGTATAAATTTAATATAAACAAAATAAGAACCCTAATACCATTTTTAACCTTAGAGAGTAATTCTAAAGTTTACTTGGAAGAATGAATGTGTGATAATAGTCTAAAAAATGTTAAGAAATTTGAGAAAGGTCTTTTTCTACCAGATGGCAAAGTACACCATAAAGGTTCCATAATTAAATAGTGTGTGTTCTAGAAATCTGTATCCCCTGGGTCTCCACTTATGATGATGTTCACTCTTACATTGTAGTTTTCTGTAGTCTAAATCACTCTCCAAACCTCAAAGGGGAGAAAATAGGCAAAGCAAAAATATATTTCTTATGTTTCTTAGCTGTGACTTTTTTAAGCTATAAAATTACTAAAAGGAATTATATGAAAATATTTATTTAACCTTGCTAAGGTTAAGTAAAAGCCAGAAACTATAAAGGAAATTTCTGACAGCTTTAACTTTATGACAAAATAACAGCAACAAACTTCTGTATAGCAAATAACACTAAGAAAAACTGAAAGAAAAATGGTTGGGGGAGTTCAGATGGCTACAGCATCTCTTAGGGAGAAATCCATTAACATGTACATTTAAAATGTAGATACCCTGTACCCCAGCAATTCCATTTACAAGAGTTTATGCCAAGGAAATAATTGTATACATTGTCAATTATGTGTGTAAAAGGATGTTCAGGGTGGCATTTTGTGTTTATAATTGCACATAAAAGGGGGGACACTAAATGTCCATCAGTAAGTAAATGGTTCAATAGATCATGGTGCTTCCATATAATGGAATACTATACAGCTGTTAAGATGGATAGTATTAAAATTAACCTCTGCTGAGTTCCACTGGCAAAACTCTGAGTTAAACGCAATATCTCATTCAATCCTTTCAACAATGCCTTGATGTAGCTATAATTAGAATTCTCATTTTAAACATGATAGGGCTAAGACTTAGGTTAAGCGGCCCCAAAACATATAACTGTCTCACTCCAAATCTGGAACTTTTAGAAGATCTGTATGTACTGACACAGAAAGATGTTAGTGAAATACTAATATGAAAAAGGGAAGTTCAAGAATAATATATAATGTGAATAGAATAATAAGAATATAAATGCGGGACTTCCCTGGTGGCACAGTGGTTGAGAGTCCACCTGCCGATGCAGGGGACACGGGTTCGTGCCCCGGTCCGGGAAGATCCCATATGCCGCAGAGCGGCTGGGCCCGTGAGCCATGGCCACTGAGCCTGCACGTCCGGAGCCTGTGCTCCACAGCGGGAGAGGCCACAACAGTGAGAGGCCCGCGTACCACAAAAAACAACAACAACAACAACAACAACAACAAAAAAAAAAGAATATAAATGTGAAGCAGTCACATTTATATAAATAAATGTAAAAACCTAATAGAGAGAGAGAAACGTTAAAATGGTAGTCTCTAGACGGATGGGTCTTTTCTACTTTCTTTTTACTTAACTATATTTCCTGATTTTTCAGCAAGGAACACATATTGCACTTTTTAAAGTAATTAAACTAAATAATTCTAAGATAGAATAGTGTTTTAGAACAGTGAAGATTATTATTCTAGCAAAGGTAATTATTTAAAATGAAGTGTTTTGAGACTCCCTATGGCTTTGCCTAAAGAACACATTCCCATAAATAGATGCTGTGTAAGTTAGAATATGAAACCCGTGTCCCCTGCATTGGCAGGTGGACTATCAACCACTGCGCCACCAGGGAAGTCCTATGTGGAATAATTTAGAGATTCATACAAATGCTAAGTAAATGAGATGCTACTGTAATTATTTTTTTTCTGAATATAAACTGAATGTAAATTAACTGAAGAAATAAGGTATCAAAGCATATATACAAGAGAAAATAAATAATCATAGTTCTACTCTTCCAGAGACAACCATCATAAACATTCTTTCAGTCTTTCTTCCTAGATTTTTTCCAAAGTTGAGAATTTATTTCACATTCAATTTTTACCCTACATTTATTTTGCTTTGTTATATCATAATCATTTTTGTGTCATCAAAAATGTCTTATGCAGCATTTTAAGGTTGCAAAATATTACATTATCTCAATACCTCAAATTTGGGCACAAACTCACATGCCTAAGTAGGAATCCTGTTCGGCCACTTCCCAGCAGTGTGAATTTGGGCAATTTACTAACATCACTGGGCCTCATCTGTAAAATGTGAATAATAGTACTACCTACTTCATAGTTTTATTATTAGGATTAAATGAGTTAATCCATGTAAAATACTTAAAAGTATATTATTGCCCCTGAGATATCACCCTTTATCCTGCCCCAACCACTTTCTGGTCCGCTAGTCTGTGAGGATCGCTACTCATATTCTTATTCTTGCTTACATGACCCTGCCTGGATATTTGATTTTTATGCCATAGTAAGTGTTCAATAACTTTTAATTATTACTGTTGCTACTCATTTTTCTAATATAAGCCATTTAGATTGCTTTCAATCTTTTCATTATTATAAATAATTCTGTGATAAACACCTTTGTAATAAATAAGTTTTTAAAGAAATTCTTCACAATCCAAACTCTTCAGCCATTTTTTAAAAATTTGTTTCAGCTGTGTGCTTTAACTATAAAGCAGTGGATGAATAAATGCTATTTATCCAGAACCACTGGCTTTGTGAATATTTTTTAAGGAAGAACAATATCTATTTCTATAGTTTTCTTTCCTCTCTTTTATTGTGATACAACACACATAAAATTTACCATTACTGACACTTAGTACACTGTTGTGCAATTTGCCAATATGTTGTTAGACCACTTATCCCAAAGATCGTCAAATATAATGCACAGAATGGAAGAAAGAAAAAGTAAATGTTATTAGCCTTACAATGTCTCTCATGAAAAAGGAAGATGAACTTCCTCATTCTCAAATTTTATTAGGAAACCATTGGGTCCAATCACCAAATTATAACCACCGTAAATCCTTTCCGGAACACATATACATACATACTTATTAAAACTTCAATTGCCTATATCTCTGGAGTCAGGAAGAAGACAGCTGAGGGAGGACTACCTCTTAAGGAGTCCTATTATATTGACAGTGCAGGCATTGTGGAAGATGGTTAACGTAAATTACCCTATTTAGTCCCTATAAAGACTACAAGTTACAACTATTGTCCTCCATATCACAGGTGAGGAAACAAGTTTGGAGATGTGAAGTAATTTGTCTAAATTTATACAGCTAAAAAGTGGCAGAGGTGGGACTCAGTCTCAGATCTGCCTGGTTTCCAAGTTCCACACTTTCCATTATACCATGCTGCCTTGTTGATATAAGTGTGTATTACTATCCCAAGAGAAAGCGATTCTCTGAAAGTTATAACAGAAATTCCAATAACCATCTAGATAGAAAATTGCAAGTCTACAAACCAGCGAATCCAGTTTTTGCAACTTTTCTTAATGCTTGATTTAGTTCTCCTAACATTTCATCCTCCTCTATTGCTGTCAATTTATCGCCTGGATATCTCAACATCCCTGAAAGGGTTATTCTGAATGGATTAGGCATTAGCACTGTCAGTTCCATGCCAAAACACACAAGGCTTGTTGACCCAACAAGAAACTGCTTGTAGAGCAGCTTTACCTAAACCAAAACCACAGATCTCAAAAGCTTTCTTCTTCTATCAGTTTTTTTTTCATATCTGACAACAAATATACACAGACTATCAAGAAGAAAGGGAAAAAAATGTTTTTTCACTGAGTTACTAGAATTTAGAGCAGTGAAAAGTAGTCTTCAATTCATAATCTCATTCTATCCAAAGCCTTGCATATTTGCTCATGTTCTTGAGTTTTCCATGATGCTTAATTTCTCATTTGCAACCCAAGACTAATTTAAAACTGTTCCTAACATTTTTATATAGAAATCCCTTTCTGCTTCACCTGCTCTTACCTTACTCTCCTTGCACCCCTCATCCCCATTCCACCCATACCCTCTGAGGTGGCGTATGACTTTCCTGAGGTATTACCAACCTTCTTCAAAGAAAAAGAGCTAACACATACTGTAAACCTTAGGAAAAAAAAATCCTTCCTAGATGACCACAATTTACAACCATACTATTTAGTCTAAACAGAAATTATCGATTTTAAGTTAACTGTCAACTCTTTAGTGGGGCCTGCGTTCTGCTCTGCTGTTTAATGTTCAGTGTTTTAGGGCGGGGGGGTCAGCATGTGTCCACAGAGAACAATACTCTTTTTTTCAGAATGACATTCATCTGCCCAGACAAAACTAACTCCGTCAGCAGAAACAAGTCACAAACAATGACTGTGCAGATTTACAATGACATCTCCATTAAAATCTAGAACTTTCCATGGCATTTTAACCAAAAAAAAACAAACCTGTGAAGAATTAAGTTTCTCTTTCTCTTTCCCTCCCTTTCCTCCCTCGCTCCCCCTCCCACCCCTCATAGTGATATCAATATTCTGTGTAACTTGGATGTTCCACAGGTTATTATAGTAAAAAGGCCATGGGCTGTCATTTCACTCTTTCAGTAGATAAGGTGGAAATATACACAAGAAAAACAAAAGTTTTGGAGAGACATTTTATAGTTTATCAAGGTATGAATACTAGTAACTAATTACTATAACCAAAAAAAATAAAGCGTTGGGTATGATTATCATATAGAAAGGACTGCCCCAAATAACATTATGACAGGCTGCTGACTTTCAGATATTTTGACTATGGGACACTCAATGCTCCTTAAATTGCACCATCAACATGGTTGCTTATTCCACCTAAGGACAGTCGGATTCAATTTTCTATGGCGTGACTACAGAATATAAAAAATCAGCCTACAGAATAGTTTGAGTCAGGCAAATTGTTAAGAAAAAAATCACTGAAACCTATCCTTTAGGCAATTTGGAAAATATTTATCAAAATTATAAATGCATATATTTTCATATAACAATTCTACATCTAGGAATATATTCTAAGGAAAAACCTGTGCATAGAATGACATTTTTTTACAAAGTTACTCATGTCATCATTGTCTATAACACTAAAATATTGGCAATAACTTAAATGTTCATTAATAAGGAATTGTTTAAATTGTAGTAGATTCATGCAAAAGAACATGAAGCCACAAAAAAGAATGAATAAGCTCTATATGAATTGATATAGAAAGTTCCATAAAGAGATAGATTTAAATTAGCTGTTGAATTTTAAAAACATAAATTCTTTCTGGAAAACTATGCAAGAAACTAACAACATCAACTGTGAGGAGGGGGATTAGGTGGCTAGGGGTCAAGGATGGGAGGAAACCTTTCTGTTTTGAATTCTGAACTACAGTTGACCCTTGAACAACATGGGTTTGAACTGCGTGGGTCTACTTACAGGCAGATTTTTTTCAATAGTAAACAGTATAGTACTACACAATCCGCAGTTGGTTGAATCCTCAAATTTGGAACCACAGATACCAAGGAACCACAGATATGGAAGAACCATGTACAGAAGGAACCACTATAAGTTATACCTGGATTTTTGACTGTGCGAGGGGGTTGGCATCCCTAACCCCACATTGTTCAAAGGTCAACTGTTTAGGAAATAGTCTGGTCAATTAGATCAAAACAATTGATATGGACAAGGCCTCAAAAAATAAAACATTATAATTCATGTATCTTTCAAACTGCCCTGCAACAGAAAAACTGCTGTAAATTTTCCTCTTATAAATTTTCTCAGATTCCAAGATCTTAAAATTTAGTAAAAAAATAAAATAAGCAAATCAACAATTGAAAGGCTATAATTATGTTGTTTATAATACGTATACCTACACAAACACAATGAAAGGCAACTTAATCTTTTGCTTTTCACAATGTTACAAACTTACAATGTAGGCATCATTATTTATTTTATCAACTAGGAGGGCAATGATCATTCTTCATTCTCTTAAATATATACTGAACACCTACAAGGTATCAAGTACCAGGTTGGATTCTGGAAATGCAGTGTTGAATAAGATAGTCTTGGTCTCTGACCTCCTGGACAGTTCTGGTACTCTAGCTATTAAGGACAGAAAAAGTTCCTTTTTTAGAATGATACATGCAATACTCAATAGCTGCCTTACGCTTTCAGTAAAATAGTAAACATTCAAATGTAAAATGAAAACAGCTGGAGCAGCTGGATACAATTTAACTTTACATTAAAAAAGTCCTCAGACATATATTACTACTTCTCTCCACACTCATGAGTAACTCCTGTTCAGGAGGCTCAGTGTGTAAGAACAGAGTAGGAAAAGACTCCCCTCTTCCTCGTGTCCCCATCTTCTTCCTGTACATGCACACCCTCCTTGGCCCAGAAAGAGGAAAATACAGGAGGAGTGCTTTTAACAAGGTTCCATAATTTATGGTTGGATTAAATGATAGTTTACTGGATATAAGCTGTTTTGTGATATGCACTCTATTTTTAGAGTCTAGAAACACGTTGCTTAAAACTTGTGAGAAAATGATTGGACAGTCCCTGTTAGGATTCACTTGCATACTTGCTCCTTTTATTTGAGTTGAGATATACAATCATAAATCTCCCCAAACTAGTAAAGCATACTTTGGTGAAAGGTGACATACAGGATGGTTTTCAAAAAGCAACAGCAGTGAGAGGAGAATAGGGAGAATGAGGTGAGAGTAACTTCATCCTCGAGTGCCTCCTTTGCACATGAGAGACATTAATTATACTTTAGAACTAAGATGCTCTCCACCTGAGACAACCAAAGGCAGGGATGGAGAGTAGTCCCCAAATGAGAAAATAAACAGAAAACATGAATGGCTAGTTGAGGTACATTCCATTCAAGCCTGAGTAAATCACAGGAAGGAGATACTGGTGAGGCCCCTTCTTGGGGAATACCTGGACTACAAAGATGGACGAACACTATAATCACAAATAGAACATCAAGGACTTCCCTGGTAGCACAGTGGTTAAGAGTCCGCCTGCCAATGCAAGGGACACAGGTTCGAGCCCTGGTCCGGGAAGATCCCACATGCCGCGAAGCAAATAAGCCCGTGCGCCACAACTACTGAGCCTGTGCTCTAGAGCCTGTGAGCCACAACTACTGAGCCTGCGTGCCTAGAGCCCATGCTCCCCAACAAGAGAAGCCACCTCAATAAGAAGACTGCGCACCACAACGAAGAGTAGCCCCCGCTCACCACAACTAGAGAAAGCCCACACACAGCAACAAAGACCCAACGCAGCCAAAGATAAATAAATAAAATTTATTTAAAAAAAAATAGAACATCAAGAACATGTTGAATAGCTAAACTGGTCTCATCACTGCTAATCTGATGAAGTAAATTTCTGTCTTTGCTTCCATGATTCTTTTTAACAATTAAACGACATATGCTCTTATGCAGGTATGTGCACATGTTTCACAAACAATAGGCCTTCAGGAAAACAATATACACTTTGCAAACCCAAATTCCTCTGCTGAACGAGAGAAATTATTTTCTAATAATAATTAGAAATGTTTGGGGGGAACCTTTAGTTATTCATAAACAAGGAAACAACCTTTATTATTTCACTGCATTTCTTTTGGTTACCAGAATAGTGGATATGATTTGAAGCAACTACATGTCACTAACTTTATGCTATAAAGAATTCCAACCTGCCTCATAGTTTTGCAAGACCACACAGTTTCAGATGTCTAACACACAGTAGAAATAATCAGTGAGTGTTGTACCTCATGTGTTGAGACAGGGCGGGGGAGTTGGGGAAAGGAACATAAATATGCTAACATGAGATGAAGTGGTGAGAGCAAATTTAATGTTGAAAATTCTAATATCCCACAGAAACAGTCCTCTGTTGTCTACTTATCACATATATATATTGGACACCAAAATTTTTTATTTATTAGAACTCTACAGGCTTTTGTATATTTGTAAATTAAATCATCAAGATGCAACTCTCTTATGACAATAGCCTATAAAGTGGTATTTCTTTTGGTTTATGGGGAAATTAAGTCCTGTAAATTGAAGAGAAATGAAACCTAAATCTTATATTTAATCATATTTCAAAAAGCTAATTTGACCAAAAAAATACATTTTTATGAATCTCATTCATACTTATTCCTTACCAAATTTTGACTGTTTGGCAAAATAACTTATAAGAAACAATTATAAGCAGTTTGGTTTTTGTTTTGTTTTGTTTTTACTTTTTCTTACTGTAATATAATTGATTTATAATGTTGTGTTAGTTTCAGGTGTATAGCAAAATGAATCAGTTATACATGTACATATATACATTCTTTTTTAGATTCTTTTCCCATATAGGTTATTACAGAATATTGAGTAGAGCTCCCTGTGCTATACAGTCGATCCCTGTTGGTTATCTATTTCGTATATAGTAGTAGACCTAGAGATTATCATACTAAGTCAGACAAAGAAAAACAAATATCATACGATATCACTTATATGTGGAATCTAAAAAAATGGTACAAATGAACTTATTTATAAAACAGAAATAGAGTCACAGATGTAGAAAACAAACTTATGGTTACCAAAGACAAAAAGGTGGGTGGGGGGATAAATTTGGAGATTGGGATTAACATATGCATATATATAATACCAGTTTGTTTTTAATAAGTATAAGCAATTTAAAAGTAGCCCTGATGCCCAATATCCTTGATGAACACAGATGGCAAAAATCCTCAACAACACACATTAGCGGGCTTCCCTGGTGGCGCAGTGGTTAGGAATCTGTCTGCCAATGCAGGAGACACGGGTTCAAGCCCTGGTCCGGGAAGATCCCACATGCCGCGGAGCAACTAAGCCCGTGCGCCACAACTACTGAGCCTGTGCCCTAGAGCCTTTGAGCTGCAGCTACTGAAGCCCGCGTGCCTAGAGCCCGTGCTCAGCAACAACAGAAGCCACCGCAATGAGAACCCGCACACAGTAACGAAGACCCAACGCAGCCATAAATAAATTAATTTAAAAAAAAAACACACACATTAGCAAACTGAATTCAACAATACATTAAAAGGATCATACACTGTGATCAAGTGGGGTTTATTCCAGGCATGCAAAGATGGCTCAACATCCATAAATCAATAAACATGATATATCATGTTAACAAAATGGAGGATAAAAATCATATGATCATCTCAATAGATGCAGAAAAAGCTTCTGAAAAAACTCAACAGCCATGGGCTTCCCTGGTGGCGCAGTGGTCGAGAATCTGCCTGCCAATGCAGGGGACACAGGTTCGAGCCCTGGTCTGGGAAGATCCCACATGCCGCGGAGCAGCTGGGCCCGTGAGCCACAATTACTGAGCCTGCACTTCTGGAGCCTGTGCTCCGCAACAAGGGAGGCCGCGATAGTGAGAGGCCCGCGCACCGCGATGAAGAGTGACCCCCGCTTGCCACAACTGGAGAAAGCCCTCGCACAGAAACAAAGACCCAACACAGCCATAAATAAATAAATAAAGCAAACTGTCAACAAGTAAAAATAAATAAACACTATTATATTCAAAAAAAAAATCAACAGCCATTTATGATTAAAACTCTCAACAGAGTGGGTATAAAGAGAATGTGCCTCAACATAACAAAGGCCATATATGACAAACACACAGCTAACACCATACTCAATGGTGAAAAGCTGAAAGCTTTTTCCCGAGATCAGGAACAAGACAAGTATGCCCACTCTCATCACTTTTATTGAACATAGTATAGGGAGCTCTAGCCAGAGCAACTAGGCAAGAAAAAAAGAAATAAAAGCCATCCAAATCAGAACTGTCATTATTTGCAGATGACATGATACTGTATATAGAGAACCATAAAGACTCCACCAAAAAACTGTTAGAACTAATAAATGAATTCAGTAAAGTTGCAGAACACAAAATTAATATACAGAAATCTGTTGCACTTCTATACCCTAATAATGAGCTATCAGAAAGAGAAATTAAGAAAACAATCTCACTTACGATTGCATCAAAAAGAATAAAAAACCAGGAATAAATTTAACCAAGGAGGTGAAAGACGTGTACATTGAAACCTATGATATACTACTGAAAGAAACTGAAGAAAACACAAAGAAATGGAAAGATATTCCATGTTCATGGATTGGAATAATTAATATTATTAAAATGTCCATACTACCCAAAGCAAACTATAGAATCAATGAAATCTCTATCAAAATTCCAATGGCATATTTCACAGAACTAGAACAAATAATTCTAAAATTTCTGTGGAACCACAAAAGTTCCCAAATAGCCAAAACAATCTTGAGAAAGAAGAACAAAGCGAGAGGTATCACGCGCCCTCATTTCAAACTATACTACAAAGCTATAGTAATCAAAACAGTTATGGTACTGGCACAAAAACAAACACACATATCAATGGAACAGAACTAAGAGCCCAGAAATAAACCCACACATATATGAACAATTAATTTATGACAAAGGAGCAAAGAACATACAATGGAGAAAGAATAATCTCTTCAATAAATAGTGTTGGGAAACTGGACAGCCACAAGCAAAAGAATGAAACTCGACCACTATCTTACACCATACACAAAAATTAACTCAAAATATATTAAAAACTTGAACGTAAGCTGTGAAACCATAAAATTCCTAGAAAAAAAATAGGTAGTAATTTCATTGACATGGGTCTTAGCCTTGCTTTTGTGGACCTGCGTCCAAAAACAAGCACAACAAAAGCAAAAATAAACAAATGGGACTACATCAAACTAAAAAGCTTCTGCACAGCAAAGGAAACCATCATCAAAACGAACAGTCAACCTACTGAATGGGAGAAGAATTTGCAAATGATATCAGATGAAGGGCTGATATTCAAAATATATAAAAAACTCAAACAACTCAACAACAACAAAAAATTTTTTTAATGGACAGAGGATCTGAATAGACAGTTTTTCCAAAGAAGACAAGATGGCCACCAGGCACATGAAAAGATGCTCAACATCACTAATTATTAGAGAAGTGAAAGTCAAAACCACAATGAGATATCACCTCACACCTATTAGAATGGCTATTATCAAAAAGACAAGAAATAACAAATATTGGAGAGAATGTGAAGAAAAGGGAACCTCCATACAGTGTTGGTGGGACTGGAAGTTGGTGCAGCCACTATGGAAAGCAGTATGGAGATTCTTCAAAAAATTAAGAATAGAACTACCATATGACTCAGTTATTTCACTTCTGAGTACTTAACCAAAGAACACAAAAACACTAATTCAAAATGATACAGGCATCCCTATGTTTACTGCAGCATTATTTACAATAGCCAAGACATAGAAACTACCTAAGGCTCCATCGATGATGGAATGGATAAAGATGTGTTACATAAATACACAACGGAATACTACTCAGCCATAAAAAAAGAATGAAATCCTATTATTTGTGACAACATGGACGGACCTTGAAGGTATTATGCTAAGTGAAATAAGTCAGATGGAGAAAGACAAATACTGTGTGATTTCATTCATACGTGGAATCTAGAAAAACAAAACAAATGAACAGGGAATTCCCTGGTGGTCCACCGGTTAGGGCTCTGTGCTTCCACTGCAGGGGACATGGGTTCGATCCCTGGTCAGAGAGCCAAGATCCCACATGCCATGTGGTGCGGCCAAAAAAAAATTTTTTTGAACAAACAAAATAAAACAAAAACAAACTCATGAGATAGAGATCAGATTAGTCATTAACAGAGGGGAAGAGTAGGGGAGTGGGTGAACTCGGTGAAGGGAGTTAACTTCATGGTGATGGACGGTAACTAGACTTGTGCTGGTGATCCCTCTGTAGTGTATACAGATGCTGAATTATAACTCTGTACACCTGAAACTTATATAATTAAATTTTTTTCAAAAATAAAGTAGGCCTGATTCAATATGGTACAGAATATCAATAAGATATTTGAAAATTAGTTTTTCAGGAAAGATGATATAGATAATCTTTGGAATCACTTTCCAACTCTATTACTTGGTGATTTTAAGGAGCTGATAATGATTTTAGGTCCATAAATATGTAACTAGAAGTGAAATTCTTTGCATTAAGAAAAAGTTCACTAAAATTTTAGAATTACTAATGGATTTAGGACCATCTTAAACCATAATTCTGTTATCTTCTAGTTATCATGTAAATTCTGGTAGTAGTAGCTGATAAGCAATACAAAATCATTTCACCATCCATACTGTAGTTAGCAGAGCAACTGACAATAAATAAAACTATGTTGCCTAGGTTAAAAGAGGCCTTCAAAAAACTCTAGATTTATTCGCTATTCCTAAAATTCATCTTCTTGGTGTTCTACACGGTCCTCTACCGCTACTTTCCCAGCAGCTACCTTCTCTTTCTTCTTTCATGTTCTTCGTTCACCATATATTTATGGAACACCTACTAGGCACTAGGACCAGAGCAGCAAATAAAACAGGCAAAGATTTTGTACTCCAGGTTGAATTACCTTTGAGCCTTCATTAATCACCAGCTGCTCATACCATTCCTAATTCATCAAAGTTGCAAAAGTGATAATTCTCCTCTCTTTAATCCTAGATTTAGCTGACTAAACATAAAATCCCATTTCTTTAAGCCAAGCCCATAAAATAATTTCAGAGTCATGGCAAGTGTGACCTTTCAGTTAGCTTGCTTAGCCCATCCATCCCAGGCCAAGGTCACTTTTCACACTTTTTAAACTCCCTTTCAATTCACCTCATGTTATATGTTGCCCATTTGAATAGATTTATTCATTAAGTTTCGTGTATATATAGCAGACTATATTTAACTGTTACTTTAAAGCATATGTCTCAATGTCCTGACAGAACGTTAAACATTTAGTAAATTAAATGTTTTTTGGCACTAAATTTTCACTCTTTATGTAGACGTTTTAATATTGTATGAAATAGAGTTCCTACACTTCTGGATTTCACAACCATAAAACTTCTAAAAACTAGAGATGTACAAAAAACTGCCACCAAAAGATGTTAAAAACAATTATCTATCACCACTGTTATGTAATAAACGAATGAACATTTTAACATTTAAAAGTAGGAATAACATATTCTCAGTATAAAGGATAGTCCTAATTTAAACTGGATAAATTTAATGATGAAAAACTCACTATATTGTCCTAATATTCCTATTTCACCACAGACAGGTGAAAATTTAATCATGAATCACTACTTAGGAACCACTGGTATAGATAATGCCAAGTGTAGACATATCAATTATTTTAGGAACTGCATTTGAAAATATTTGTGAAAATTTGGCTGCCTTTATTTTAAATTTTAGATTAAATTAATTATTATTAGGCTTTGCTGACAAAAATAATTATAAGTTCTTGAGAGCAAAAAACAAAAAATCCCACCTCTGCTTCTAGGTGAGGTTTTAATAAAGCCATTTTAGAAATGAGAGAATCTATCCTATTTTTTAAAAGCAGTTTCTAAGAGCTTCCAACACGTCTCAGGATAAACCATCTTGGAGTTTTCCAACTGTGTTGGAGAACTTTGAAGATCTGCTATAGTTGTATATAAGACTACAAGTTGTGCCTGTAGGGGAGCAAAATATCTGTTACCTATTCAATAGTTTGATTTGCATGCACTCTCAAAAATGAATTCTGTAGATAGAAATCACACGTTTCCATAAACATTCTCAGGCAGGCAGACAATATAACTTTTCTATTAATAATGAAAAACACCTTTGATGGACTACTCCATAGCTGTATTCTGGCTCCTCCCATGTGTGAATGGGAGGCAGTCGCTGCAAGGGAATTCATTCCAACCATATGGGAAAATAGAGCAGTGACACCTCCAAGTTTGAAATTATGACATTCCCAGAAATTTCTATGCAACACCAAAAAAGATTTAAAAATTGATTCCGTCCCCATTTGAATGATTTCTGATTTTTCTTCTAAACATAAAGATTTACATTGTACTTTTTCAAAAATAAATCTTAATTTAAAACAAAAATGATAGTTTGATCTCATCACGTAGAATAAATTCAAGAGAATGTTGACCTTAATTTAGTTATTAAAGTTGAGTCTGTAAGGTAATAATTATTACTTGGAAAAATAAGGAATAATTTAATGATGAAGATGCTATATCAAAAATGAATGCTATAACATGCTATATAGCACAGGGAACTCCACTTAGTGCTCTGTGATGACCTAAATGGGAAGGAAATCCAAAACAGAGGGGATATATGTATACATATGGCTGATTCACTTCACTGTACAGTAGAAACACAACATTGTAAAACAACTATACCCCAATTAAAAAAAATGAATGCTACAATTATGTCAATTATAAATATGCATTTTTCATTAATGAAAACATTTTAAAAAGTGGTAAATGTACTATTTTGTATCAACATATGTATATGCCCATAAAGACATGTAAAACTGTAAAAAGCTTCATCGAACTGAATTTCATCTTTGTTCTGTTTTCCAATTATATGTCAGAAATTTGACACCATGTAAATGTATGCTAAACTTCTGTTGCCCATAGGAAAAGAAAAAAAAATTTGTACGAGAAAACTTATGGCAGTTACAGTATAGGTACAAGGAGTTTACAATAATAATTTGTATTATGTATGGTAATTTATGAATTTAACTGAGAAAACAGTAAGAGGCTTCTTATTCTATTATTATTCACATACATTAAATATATATTACATTCCAGTAAATATATTTTTATTTACTGGACTCTCAGTTCTTACGGGATATTTTCTATCTGACCAAGTGATTGACCAGCATAGGAACAGTATGCAAATTCAGGAATCAATGGATCAATTATAAAATATCAAGCTCTGTGACCTGTCCCAGAACTCAGCAATCCAGCTTCTGTCTACATGTACACAAAGATTTAAATAAATTTTTCAATTTTTAGTCAGTTTATTTGGTATAATATAGACAGTGTTTTACTGTTTCTAAAAAAAAAAAAAAGGCATAATCCAGAACCACCAGCTCTCATACAGATATCTGTCCATTCACATGGAATAGGTCTTTCTTCAAACATATTTTTATTCAGCTCTGGGAAGTGGAGAATGAGTGGAAGCTCATGAAATGAAAATGACAAGAGAGAGGAAGAAAAGAAGAATAGGAAAGAAGATACTGTCCCAAGGAAGAAAGACAGTGGAGCTAAAAGTGAGTTTTATCTCACGTGTATCATTATCATAACTACATAATAGTAATGCAATGTCACTGTCCATTTGTTTCACTAATTCATTCAATATGTATTAATACATTCAATCTGTATTCAATATGACTACTGAAAATAAGACACCATTAGGTACATCATTTCAATTTCACCTCATCAGAAAACAGATGGATTCTTCTTCCCATTTTCTATCTTTGTAACCATAAAGGGAAATTTAGTAGTAGTAGCGTTATGTTTCTGCCAGGTAGTAGTATAAAGCATTTTTTTAATCTGTTAAATTAATGGGTAATATAGTCAAATTTTCAAAATAAAATATATGGTGATAGATAGATACATGGACAACCTATGGACTAGGAGAAAATATTTGCAAATGATGTGACCAACAAGGGATTAATTTCCAAAATAAACAGCTTATGCAACTCAGTATCACGAAAACAAACAACCCAATCAAAAAATGGGCAGAAGACCTAAATAGACATTTCTCCAAAGAAGACAAACAGATGGTCAACAGGCACATGAAAAGATGCTCCACAACGCTGATTATTAGAGAAATGCAAATCAAAACTACAATGAGGTATCACCTCACACCAGTCAGAATGGCCATCATTTAAAAGTCTACAAATAATAAATGCTGGAGAGGGTGTGGAGGAAAGGGAACCCTCCTACACTGTTGGTGGGAATGTAAATTGGTGCAGCCACTACAGAAAACAGTCTGGAGTTTCCTTAAAAAATGAAAAACAGAGTTGCCATATGATCCAGCAATCCCACTCCTGGGCATATATCCAGAAAAGACTAAAAACTCTAATTCAAAAAGATACATGCAAGCCAACGTTCATAGCAGCACTATTCACAATAGCCAAGATATGGAAGCAAACTAAATGTCCATCAACAGATGAATGGATAAAGAAGATGTGGTTCAAATCTGCCAACTCCTTGATTTTGAACTTCCCAACCTCCAGAACTGTGAGAAATAAATTTCTGTTGTTTACAAGCCTCCTAGTTCATGGTATTCTGTTATAGCAGCTTGGATAGACTAAAACAGAGTGACAAACAATAAACTAAAATTTAGCAAAGTTAGGTGGTATGTCACATGGTTATTAAAGGTGAATAAATGCCATGGCTGTTGGTGGTGGCAGGGGCTGGAGAAATAGGGTGGTCAGGCAAGGCCTTTCTGAAGGAGATACTTGGATGAACACCTGAAAGAGGTAAGGAAGCAAATCATTCAGATATTGGGAGAACGCTTTAGGTGGGGAGAATAATATTATGTTTGCAATATATAATTCTATTAAAAGAAGGAGTGTGACAAATAGAAGAAGAGAAACTACATATGTAAGAAAAACTCCCAAGAGGATATATATTATACAAGGAAGTGAACAGTGATCATCTTTGGGAGTCCGTATGATTTTTTCTCTTACTTTGATTTTGTTTATCTTAATGTTTTGAATAGCTGTTTAGCAGTGCTAGTTACATAATTTGTGGAGCTCATTGCTAACTGAAATGTGGAGCTTTTGTTCAAAAGCTAGAAAAAAGTGCTGTTAGCAGTTCAGAAACATAACGCTTTTTCTTTTTTTTTTTTTAACATCCTTATTGGAGTATAATTGCTTTACAATGGTGTGTTAGTTTCTGCTTTATAACAAAGTGAATCAGTTATACATATACATATACCCCATATCTCTTCCCTCTTGCGTCTCCCTCCCTCCCACCCTCCCTATCCCACCCCTCTAGGTGGTCACAAAGCACCGAGCTGATCTCCCTGTGCTATGTGGCTGCTTCCCACTAGCTATCTATTTTACATTTGGTAGTGTAAAGCTTTTTCTTTTCTTCCACATTCTTTTTGTCAATTTGCCGTGGTGTTTGTTTTGTCATTTAATGTCATTCTAAACAAAGCAAAAATTTTTAATTAAAAAAAAAAAGATGTGGTATATACGTACAATGGACTATTACTCAGCCATAAAAAAGAACGAAATATTGCCACTTGCAGCAACATGGATGGACCTAGAGATTATCATACTAAGTGAGGTAAGCCAGAAAGAGAAAGACAAATACCATATGGTATCACCTATACATGGAATCTAAAAAAATAATACAAATCAACTTACTTACAAAACAAAAACAGACAGACATGGAAAATAAACTTATTATCAAAGGGGAAAGAGGAGGGGGAGGGATAAATTAGGAGTATGAGATTAATAGATACACAGCACTACATGTAAAATAAACAAGGATTTACCGTATAGCGCACAGAACTAAATTCAATATCTTGTACTAACCTATAATGGAGAAGAATCTGAAACTGTACACCTGAAACTAACACAATATTGTAAATCAACTATAGTTTAATAAATAAAATAAAATAACCCACATCACAATGATACATTAAAAAAAAAAGATAGTGGCACAAAACCGCTCTATCACCGTCATTCACCACCATGCAGGGAGGAAGCCTAGATTCATTTAAGAATGTGCTCAATGAGTCAGTAGAAATTATTAATTTTATTAAATCTCAACCCTTCAGTACAAGCCCTTTTTAATACTCTGTGTTATAAAATGGGAAGTATGCATACAGCACTTCTGCTGCATTCTGAACAAAGGACCGTTGATAGCTCATGATACTATGAGTTGCACCTGAGTTGCAAGCTGAACTACTAGCGCCTTTTTTCTTGGAACACCATTTTTATCTGAAAGAAAAACCTGCAGACAAACTATGGTTTATTCAGACTTGGGTGTTTCGTATTTTCCCAAAAGTAAAGCGAGTCTATAACCTCAAGGGAAAAAAATGACCGTTGCCAATGATAACTTTCAATGAAAACTACAATTTTGGAAAACCTGTATCCACTGCTGTGAGCATCGCAGCTTCCCAATACTTAAGTACTTTTCTGATGAGATCAGTGTTATAATTAACAAATGTGATTTTTTTAAGTATTGTATATGACATGCATAACTCAGTACACCAACACTTTCCAACTGACCAATGCGTGAAATTACAAAATCATGCATGGGTAAAAGATTCATCAAAGTACAAGACATGCCAATAAATTTTAATATAACAAACTACAAAAAGTTCATTGATAATAGTTTCAGATTTCACACTGAAAATCACCTTCAAGAAACTATCACTTGTCGAGCTTTGGTGCAATATCAAAGACAAATATCCACGATTAACTGAAAAGGCTGTTAAAATACCTCTCCGTTTTCTAACTACATGTCTATGAAGCTGGATTTTCTAGATATACTTCAATCAAAACAACATTTTACAAGAGATGAATGCAGAACAAATATGAGAATCCAGCTGTCTTCTATTAAGTCAGACATTAAAGAGATTTGTACACATGATGATGCCACTCTTCTCACTAAATGTTTGTGTTGCAAAATATAATTATTTTTCACTTAAAAAATGTTATGTTAACATTTTATGGTTTTATGATAGTTATTTTTAAATTATTAAATATTTAACATTTTTATTTCTAATATGGTAAATAACAAGGGCTCTTTGGGATCCTCAATAATTTAAGAATATAAAGGGATCCCAAGACCAAAATGTTTGAAAGCTGCTGAAAAAGAGTTTGTCTCTCAGATCAGTCAAGGAAGTCATGCGAATACCCTTCATGCGAATACCCTGATGTTTGCTAGGCACATACCTGTAATTTTACTTCTGCCTGGAATACTATGAGTCTCTCTCAGGAAAGAACAGGAGTAGAGAAGACACCTCAGAAATGCACAGTACAAGAAAAATGTTTCTTTTTTTATTATAAAATAATGTATGACAAAGACAGCCACTGTGGCAAATGACTGAAAACGACCTAAATGTTTGGTTCGTTGTTAGATTTTGAACTTCAGATGCACAGACAGCAGTTTGATCTAATTGTGGCCTTAATTTGTCTGCATGTTGTCATCATTGGTCCATGTATGATCCCTTTCCTTTGCTTTACTTTTTCTTCACTTTGCTCCTTACTTCACTCTTTCTTCAAGTTTCACGCTCATTTCCCTCCGAGTATTAACCCATTTTAAAGAGATTAGAATGTATATTTAAATGTGTATCGTATTACAAAATAGGTATAGTTGTTTTGTAAAGAATTATGTGTGTTCTATTTAAATAAATAGCATTTGTGCTATAGCTCTCATTATGTTTCCTATTTTATCTTTCATGATTATGTTTTTAAGATTTTTCCATGATCAATGAGTTCACTGCTTCTTACTGTGCATAGTACTTCATAGTATGCATCCACTATATTTTCCTTATTGATTAAAATTACTTATCGGATGTACCTAACTCTCTACCTCCATTAGTGATATTATAACATCCATGAACATGTCCTCACTAAAACTTTTGCTAGTTCTCTGGAAAAACAGATCCATGAGTAAGATTGCTATGCATATGACTGTACAATTTATATCCCCATCAGCAGTGCAAAAATCTCCACTATTCCATATCCTCTCCAATACTTCGTATTATCCACCTTTCTAACTGCTGCCATGCAAATACTTGTAAAATGATATTTTATTGTTGCTTTAATTTGCATTTCATTTCTTTATAATGAACTTTAGCAACTCTTCATATATTTGCTATTTATCCAGACATCTTCTCTGAATTATCTGTTTAACCTCTTATGAATTTTTCTCTTGGGGTCTCCATATTTTTCATGTTGGTTTAAAGGGTTCTTGCATTTTGGGGATATTATCCCTTGCTGGTTTTAAACATGGCAAATATCCTTTCCCAATCTAACATCTGTTTGTTAACTTCATCTACGGAACACTACATTGAACAAAATCCTTAACCTGTGTTGTAGCCAAATCCAGCCACTCTTTTTTGACTTACAGTTGGTGCTTTTGAGATTTTGTTTAAAAAGCCTTTTCTGGGGTGGGAGAGGGATAAATTAGGAGGTTGGGATTAACATATACACACTATTATATATAAAATAGATAACCAACAAGGACCTACTGTATAGCACAGGGAACTCTACTTAATATTTTGTAATAACTTATAAGGAAAAAGAATCTGGAAAAGAATATATATACACATATATATGTGTATATGTATATATGTGTGTATATATATATATATAAAACTGAATCACTGTGCTGTATACCTGAAACTAACCAACACTGTAAATCAACTATACTTCAATCAAAATAAATAAATAAAATTAAATTTAAATTTCCTCCCCTTTGGTCACAAAGATTTTATTTCACATTTTCTTCTATTATCCTCTACTATCTTTATATCTTTATCTTTTTTTATTTTATATATATACATATATATATTTTTTTTTTTTTTTTTTTTTTTTTTTTTGCGGTACACGGGCCTCTCACTGTTGTGGCCTCTCCCATTGCGGAGCACAGGCTCCAGACACGCAGGCTCAGCGGCCATGGCTCACGTGCCCAGCTGCTCTGCGTCATGTGGGATCTTCCCGGACCAGGGCACGAACCCGTGTCCCCTGCATCAGCAGGCGGACTCTCAACCACTGCGCCACCAGGGAAGCCCTATTATATATTTTTTAAAATTTTGGGCTGCGTTAGGTCTTCGTTGCTGCGCACGGGCTTTCTCTAGTTGCAGCAAGCTGGGGCTACTCTTTGTCGTGGTGCGCGGGCTTACCATTGTGGTGGTTTCTCTCATTGCGGAGCATGGGCTCTAGGCGTGCGGGCTTCAGTAGTTGTGGCACGCATGCTCAGTAGTTGTGGCTCATGGGCTCTAGAGCACAGGCTTAGTAGTTGTGGCGCACGGGCTTAGGTGCTCCACAGCATGTGGGGTCTTCCCAGACCAGGGATCGAACCCGTGTCCCCTGCACTGGCAGGCGGATTCTTGACCACTGTGCCACCAGGGAAGTCCTATATCGTTATCTTTATCTCTCATATTATTAGGTCCTTAGTCTATCTGGAGCCAACTTTTACGTAAGTTAGCAGTCTATATTTTTCTCCATATAATGATCCTCACATCATCTACTAAATTATTTGCCTTTTTTCAATTGCTTTGTGATACAAGCATTATCATATGTCTTTATATATACCTAGATCTATTTTTAAGCTCTCAATTCTGTTTTGTTTTGGTTTATTTACATATTGCTGGAACAACAGCATCATCATCACCATCACCATTTATAGCATGTCTTATCTGATGATTGAGGGTGACTGCTATCTTTTTGGCTCATCTTTTCCTATGCACATATTTAGAAATTTGGGGGCCATAAGCCATCCATATAAATTTTAGAATTTGTTGTGTTTCTCAAAAATCCAGTTAGAATTTTGATTGGAATTTCATTTACTTTGCATGTGTACTTGGAGAGAATTGATAACTTTATTAGGTTAAATCATACCCCCGTGCACACAGTATCTCTCCCCATTTATTCAAATCTTATCTATGTCCCTTTCTATTTTTCTACTAAAGAAAACAAAAAAAGGAGAATTTATGTTTCTTAAAATAATACCTTATTTTTATTATAAGAATAGTTTGTCTAAAAGGAGTGTTTTGAGTTGATATACAAATATACAACTTCTATTAATCTTGTTAAACTTTTGTTAGTACTCATAGTATGTTCATTCAATTGGATTTTCTATACAGATAATAATATCACCTTCAAATAATGATTTTTATTTCTTCCAATCCTAACATGCCTTTATCCTGCCTGAAAAGATAGGTGGGACCTCTAATATTGTTTAAATGGTAGTGAAAATTGTAAACATCTTTTTCTTGTTCTTCATTTCAATGGAAATGATTCTAATTTATTCCAGTAAGTTTTTTGTAAATTGTCTGGGAGGTCCTTTGATACTCCTAATATTCTGTAAATTTTTCATAAATAAGTATTAATACTTTATTCTGCAACTCTTATCATAGAGAAGATGTTTTTTCTGTGTCTCATGAAATCATCATATGATACTTCTTCTTTGATCTAATACTAAAGTGAAATACATTGATCCATTTTTTTCTGACGTTGAACTATCCTTTCATTCTTGGGATAAATACTACTCGATCAATATGTACTTTTTAGGGAATTCCCTGGCAGTCCAGTGGTTAGGAGTCGGTGTTTCCACTGGCAGGACCCGAGTTCAATCCCTGGTCGGGAACTAAGATCCCGCAAGCTGTGTGGCACGGCCAAAAAAAAAAAAGTAATTTTTAAAATAAACTATTGGATTTGGTTAGCTAATATTTTATTTAGAATTATTGCACTCACATCCATAATGAAATAGGTTTATGCTTTTCTTGTCTTGTATCTTCCTTATCTGTCTTATATCTTCATCATCCTTATCTTGATTTGATAATCAAGATTATAAAGCTTCATACAAAATGAGCTGGCCAACTAAGCAGCTACTTTCTTGTTCTTTTTTTTTTTTTTCCATTTTCTGGAGCAATTTATATAAAATAAATATTATTTGTCCCTTGAATGTTTTGTAAAATCCCACTGGAAAACCATCTAAGCTAGGGGCCGTTTTTGGTGGAGAGGTTATAGATTCTTTTTCTTTAATCATTATTTATACACTGACGTACTTTATAAATTTTGTATTATGTGAATGCATATGTTATGCAGAAAATTATAACACACACCTTTAAAAAACCAGAGAAGTAATACACAATAATGTTTTTAAATTCATACAACACAGTTTGTGCCAAATATCTTCCACTTGCCCATCCAGACGCTTTCCCACCCTGCTCTGCCTCAGGAGGCTGCCCTGTATAGGCATGTTGCCTAGACATCTAGCTCCCTGACTGGACTAGGCCAAACTGCAACAGGAAATCCAAGGGAGGGACAAGAGTATTGATTCTCCTCGTCTCCTTTCTGGAGGTCCCTTCAGGCTTGTTTCCTTCTTGACCAAAGTCACAGCTCCTCCCAAGGTGGTTTTCCCTCCACCACTCTTTGTCTCTTATTTCCAGAAATTGCTCCTTCTCTTCATCCTTTTGGGCCTTAAGGTGTTAACAACCCCGGGATACTACACAAATCTTTGTGGTATCCCAACACCTCATCCACATGTTTGTAAGCAGTCTCTTTATTAACCATTTTTGATTATCCTAATTTGAAAGTGCCATCTGTTTCCTCCTGAGATCCTGACTGATATGCAGGTGATAGAGAAAATCCACCTCCAACTCCTCCAGATTAACAATTACTAACAGTTTGGTGTATATCCTTCCAAACACAGAACATATTTGTGACACATATAACACCAAAAACATGCAGATAAAACACAGACAATGTTTTTAAAATGAGAACTTGTTTTAAAAAGTGAACATTTCTGGTTGCTACTGACGTCACCTCATTTTTTTAAACTCTTTCCTTTCTTGGTCCCTATAACCCTTCACAATTCTGATACTCCTTTAATCTTTTTGACAGCTCTACCTCTGTCTCCCTTTATGGGCTTATCTTCTTCCATTTAAGTGTTCAGGTTCTGTCCATAGTTCTCTTCTCTCACAACCTTCTCTCTCTTTTGGAGACTGTGTTCCCCATGGAGATTCAACTATAATTACAATGCAAATGATTCCAAGATATCTGTCGCTAGTTCTGACCTCTCTCCCAAGTTCCTCCATTTTCATCACTCTCCAATAGCTATATTCACCCTGAACAAACTAACAACTATTCAGATACAACAGGATCCAAACCAAATTCACATCTTTTCCACTAACCCAGTTCCTCCACTTGACTCTCCTCTTTCTACTCCTAATACCATCATTCTCCTTGTCATCCCAGCCCAAAATTTGGTGTCACACTTGATTCTTTTTTATTGCTATCCATCCCTTCTACTTTGACAAATTTTAGCAGCCCCTATAGCCACAATATTCATCCAATATTCATTTCCTCCTTTTGGTCACAACAGCCAAAATCGAATATGAGACTCTTATCCTGGAATCTCACAACACCCTCCCAACTCAGCTCCCCACCTCTAGTTTTTCCTCCCCTCATACCTAGCCTTCCAACAGACTGACAACCTAATCTTCCTAAAAAGCACAACATTTCTATTTTCTAAATTAAAAAATAACTGCCCAGTATTCCCTGAATTTTAGTCTCTACTTCATGGTTTATATCCAAATGTCTATACTCTATGACCTTAAACCTACACAAGCCTTCATCCCAGTACTTCCACCATACTCCTATCACAGAGCTTTAGCATATGCTGTTTGCTCTGCTTATAAAGTATTCCTCACATCTCTGCTGGTTTAAATCCTTTAAGGTCCAGCTCAAATTCTACCTCCTAATGTGCCTCCCTTGAGACATTAATCATATTCTTCTTTACATTACATGTGTACTGTCATTTTGTTCACCAGATTAAAAGTTCCCTGAGGGTCGGAACTATTTCTTAATCATTTTTGTTTCCCTCACAGCACCTATGTAACCCCTTTACAGTACTGGTAGTCAATAAATAATAATTAATTCTTGAATTAATCAAAAAATGAAAACAAATCATCAGAAAGAAAAAAAACAGGTTTTCTTTCCTTTAATGAAGATTCAGAAACCATTTGCTTTTTGTGTTTTTTAAATAGTTTTTTTTAAATGCATGCACGCCTATATTCTGTAACAGTTGTTTATTTTAAATTTTTAAAAGATTAAATTATATAAACTACATACAGGAGACAAAGTCCAACATAAGGCATGATCGATCACAACATGAACCATAACTGTTGTATGATTTCTAACCTAAAGTAAGTATGACTTTGGTACAAGTCAGTCTTTCTTTAAAGAAAAAGGAGAATAAGAACCCTGGGCCTTTAACTGAAAGACTCTATGTGGTCACTTCCTCTTTAGTGACACTACTATCCAAACCTACTTGAATGGAATTACCTTAATTGTATTTTTGCAGATAACCAGTGCAAACAAAAAATAAATATGGTACTTCTGGCTATCCGAAGTTGACTGTATTGAGCGACCAGCTCATCTTAAAAGCTACGCTATGAAGTGTTATACAGTATATAAATAAAAGAACAACTTGTGGCTTCACAGATGGAGTGACACAGGTGGCTACATAATCTGTTTATTACTTCAGTGTGAAGAAAAGATTGAACATTTTCCTGCCTTCACTCCTTCTTTCCTAAACCCATCCTATGTGCCAATCACTATGGTAGGCTCTGGGGATATCAAGTAGGATAAAGACGTGAACCCTTGTTTAAAGGAGAGACAGAAAGAAAAAAAAAAAAAAAAAAAGGAGAGACAGAATTATAAACAAATGATGGGAACATAATCTAAATGTAAAGTTTGTGCCAGGCATAGCAGCAACACAGAAAAAGAAAAAAAATTATCGTTAAAAACAGTTTTATTGTTGAGAGCCTTTGCTAATCTAGTTTTCTATAAATTACTATAAAATATCACCCACCAGACAAAACCAGGAAAAAAGAATATGTTATAACACTTAAGTATCTGAATAATTTATAATGGCTACATTACTTAGAAAACTTCAGTTCATTTAGGCAAAATGATGAGCTCACTGGTCTCAAAATTGAAGAAAAAGCATATAGGGCCTGAAAAGAACATACGATTGTAAGTATTTAAAAGTGAGGGCTAAACTAATAAGGACCTACTGTATAGCACAGGGAACTCTACTCTATAATGGCCTACATGGGAAAAGAATCTAAAAAAGAGTGGATATATGTATAACTGATTCACTTTGCTGTACACCTGAAACTAACACAACATTATAAATCAACTAGGCTCCAATAAAAATTTTTTTAAAAAAAGAAGATTGTACTTTTACTATTTAAAAAAAAAAGTTTAGCACTAGTCATAATTATTTTCTGTAGTCAGGAGGGAAAATGCCTGTTTACTTCATATTTTAACAGCATACTTACCTGCCTGAGATTTCTTATCTCTGAACTAAATAAATCATTTTAATTTCAAGCAAAGCCACAAAGCATTATTTCTCAAAATACGTATTTAAGTAATTGCTTACTTACTTGGCTTTTTCCTCTCTAGACTGTGAGCTTCTTCTAGGACAAAGATGATTTCCTATTCATCTTTATATCTACTGCCCAAGCACAATTCCTGGCACATAACAGAGAATGAACACTTGTTAAAGGAAAAATGTAAATACAGACCTTTAGATCCTTTCCAGCTCTCAATATTCGAGTTCTTTAATGCTCATCATTTGCATCCTTTTCTTATCCTCCTCCTACTGGTAAAAACAAGGGGGTATTTCCAAACAGCCTAATTTATGGTATATTGGTGTTTCAACAAACTAAAGCCTCAAGACTTACTAGGGAACTTTAATTCTCAAAAAAAATAAGGAAGGAAGGAAGGAAGGAAGGAAAGAAGGGAGGAGGGAGGGGGGAGGGAGGGAGGGAGGGAGGAAGAGGGAAGGAAGAAAAGAAATCTTCTATTTATATTTCAACTCAAAATTGTACACTTCTTGAAAATGTTCCTCTTGCTGGATATCTATGGGATACCTCAAGCAAATAGAGAACTGCACATATGGCCCTAAACATCACTTTAAATGACTGTATTTATTATTTATATTTTTATCCTCAATTTTGCTGTAGTTGCTGTGAATGGCTTGGAACATGCAAAATATGCTAAGCAAGAAACACAGCCCATACCTGAAGAGTTAGCAGTTGAAAGGCACAAAGAGGTACAATGGATTTAAAAGCCTCTTGAAGAACAGCCTTTTGCTGCACAGATGCCAAGCAAGACAGTATGTGGCAGGAAAAGAGTTGGGGAAACTGCTTTAAAAACCTATTAACTAGGAATGTGAAAAAGCAGGGAACAATTGGGAAAGGAGGGAGGTGCTCACTGCTTAAAAGGCTTTTAAATGTGACCATACGTTGGTTGGCTTTTTGCCTGCAACATAAAATGAGGATGGTGTACTGAATGGCTAGATGGCTGCTGGAGGTGGAATGAATGGAAGCTAGGCTAGGGAGTCAAGGCTGAATTTTGAGATGCCACCCTGGACCGTGTGCAGCTGTTGAGACAACTCTCAGCAATGGTTTAGTGAAGTAAACACAACATTCAGTCAGGCTGCGCAATCACCCTTTCATTTTTATGTTTTTCTTGATCCCATAAATATGTGCCTATGCGGTCTTTGCTGTAGATAACAAGGAGTTAATAAATTAGCCAGCCAAACAGGCAGGAATGGAGAAAAGCCACAGAACTTAGAATTGAACAGCTGACAGCAGATTCTGCAGGTGTGAGATGGGAATCAGCTCTGCATTTTCCATGTAGCACAGTTTTCTCTGTCTGGGCTGTGGCCTGATTTCTGGCCCCTTCAGGACAAGCTGAGTTATAAGGGAGAGAATTCCGGGGGGCTCTGCTCTATGGTCTTATGAACTCTAACCTTCTTTAAGAAGGAAGCAACCTCCTATGTTTAGACTGACAATATTACATGTTGGCAGTGGCCTTGTAAGATTTTAGCTTTATATTAGGAAGGAAAAGTACTCTAGATGCCATCCTAAATAAGAAATGGTGGGTTAAACTGCATAGCACAATGAATCATTCTCCTGCAATTGGGTGTCAAGGGGCAGCCTGCGCGCGCGCACACACACACACACACACACGTGTGTGTGTGTGTGTGAGAGAGAGAGAAAGCGGATCACTACTTGCACTGAATATATAAGTACCACAGCAGATAGTAAGATCATAACAGGGTAGGTGGAAATGAGAGAAATGGACTGCATTACAGTGCATATTTCTAATATACTAGTTTATCATATTCTTCTAATCATTCCACTTGCTGGTAATGGACATTCAAGGCTAAACTCCACATTGTGGCAGTTCTTCCAAATCTTTTTGACTTACAGTGGTAAAAAATACTAATTATATAACACTTGAAAGGCTTCAATATGATCCCTTGATTAACAAAACATTCCAGTGTTTCTTTCTGTATAGGGCTCTGGAGTGATACAAAAGTGATAGTGACTGATCAGATTAATAATAAAAAATGTTAATTTGATTTCTCTTTACACGGTGAGTATGGTCTACACATCCAAACCCTTTTGATTAAACTCTGTTATAAGGTATGTGTTTGGAATAAGGATAGAAAAACTCAGATCTGAGGCTTTTTTCTAGATAGGCTCCGGGAAGGAAAGGTAAATACCTTCAGTTATCAATATTCAAATGAGAAGCTGGTACCTACTATTAAATCTCATTTTGAACCTTCTCTTTCTCTGAGGCCTACTTTATGTCCCTAAAATCCTATGTTTCCAGTTTCTGCATCTAAAATGGAAGATCCTATGATTTAGACTATAAAAGATTAGCTACTTTCAGATATACTGCCCTTAGCGAGCTCTGAAAGTCTCCCCAATCCAAAAATATATTCCATTTTTAAAATTTCATCATTAGAGATTTAATATTTAGTGTCTTTGTCCCTTTATGACAAATTCAATTTCAAAACACACAAAAATTAAACACAAAAATCCAAAAATATGTGTACTACAAATGTAATTTTTAATTATCTGTGGACTAAAGATCAGAAAGGAATATAGAAAATTTAAGTTATGTTGTTAGGTTGGTTGTATTATAAAGGACATTTTCCTTTAAAAGTTTCCCTTTAATGTGTTTGTAATAAATATCAGTAAGGAAAAAAATTAATATCACTTTTAAAGACTCTAATTCTGCTTGACTGCTATATCTCTCTAACTGTTGGAACCTAAAAAATAAAAACATAAAATTTAAAAATAAAAAAAAAGATTACTCTCAGTTATATATAGATTTTGGAAGAAAAACATAAAACAACAAATATTCATTTAGGAGTTAATGTATATTTATTATGGGGGAGGCACTTTGTTGAGTGATACAGAGGATACAGAAATGACTAAGATCTGTGCCCACCTGCGCCTTCAAAGAGCTTCTGGCATAAAGCTAGTAACTTTAAAGAAAGAACACAATGTTATTACCAGTCATTACTACATTAGGTTGAATCTATTTATTAGCCATTTGTTTCAGATTTTGAAAACCGAAGGATGGAGCAAGCCTGGGACACTACCTAGGAAAGATCAGCCTGGATTAAGATACTTAATGAAGGAAGATGAGGGCAGTGGGCACAAGCGGGGAGAAGCGATAGCACAAAAGAGGGAGAAGATGAGAGCACGCTGACAGCAAACTATGCCTATTTCAGAGGGTTGATTAGAGCTAGCTCTGACTTCCAGCAAATAATTTTCAACATATAAAATGGACCCTAACAAAGTATTATTTCTATCAATCAAGGAGAACCAAGTAATCAAGGAGGGGTATTTAAACACAAATATACCTTCATATTCACAATATAAACTCTGAGATAGTGTGTATTTCCTTATAAACCACCACTGTAGTGAAGATGGCTTTAATCCAATCATTTTGAAGCTCACTCTGATATCTGATATTGCAGATACCCTTGTTCTATTATTCTGTCCCAAATGTTTAAAACCTGATGGGAAAAAAGTAATGTCCTTGAGGTGTAGAATTCATCATTAGAAATAAAGTATTTTCCAAGTTGTTTGGGAAATGGGTTAATTTCTCTTTTTCCCCCCCTCTCTTAGACATCAAAATACATTGACTTCTCCTCAGTGGTAAAGAAATATGGCACTAAGAAGTATCAAATGAACTCACTTTAACAGACTTCAAAACAATACTACTAAGCAATTATTTTTAAATGTTTCTCTCTGCAAGACTAATTCCTTACAGCTGATAACTCTCTTTAGGAAGTACTGACACTCACAAGGCCCTAAATTTTCATTTGGTCCCTAATACCCCATTTGGTAATCAATATCTTCATTTACTCTTCCCTGAATCCCCATAAGCCTTATTCTTCATCAGTATGTACACGTTTTTCTTTTCCTTTAGTCATTTTCTTTCATTTTTAATCCTTCCTTTCAGGCCAAGTTGTCTGCCTTTTATATCTATATTTACTTCCTCCTTCTCTTTCTCATTTGACCCTTTCCAGACCTTTAGATTATGAACGTTGACATCTGTGACTCACTTTTTTGCCATGCTGGCCTTTCATGAATAAAATTTCCCTCCTTCACAAGACTGTTCTAAGCAAGCATAATTTTAAGCAGCCATGACTATTTTCCAAATAGAGATTCACTTCATTTGATTCTTCATGTGTTAAATCAAATGTGTTCAAGAATATGATTCCCTACTCCTATTCCTATTTAGTATTTTCTGTGAGTCTCCTTTATTATACCTTTCTATTGCAGTGTGGAAACTTGAGCTATCTGTGGTCTAGTCTGAACTGTACATGGGACAGTGATAATGACCTTCTGACCCTACAGTTCTTCCTGGCCGTGGGTAGAATTGATAGCACTTTGTCAATTTCTCCCTTGTCTTTGCTTGAACATACTGGAATTACAACCTCTGATAAAGGCAACATCCCCTTTGTAGTGGAAACAAAAGGAGTGTGTAATGAATTGGTTAAGATTACATTGCATGTTTAGATGATGAAATCCAACTGCAGCTCAATTCCTTTATTTTCTCTAGCTGGGCCTGATCTTTCAATAAGACATTATTGACTGGCATCTTCCCCAGAACAGGTGCTTTGGAATATAGTCTTGCTGCTTCGAGTTTACACTGAAACACAACTATTGTACAGGTCAAGGGAATCAGATGTGAGACAATAATTCCCAGTACCTTAGGATGAGCACTGTAGATGATCCATATCCAGGTGGCATTAAAACAATGAAGTGTCCCTGGATTTATATGATGTGCCAACCCTTTCAAATTAACTTTAGTTACTAAGATGGCAAGATGTGGATTATAGTTTTATATGCCATTTCTCTGCAAAATTCTAGGACTGAGAAGAGCAAGGAGAGGGGAGGGAGACAATTTTTTATAATTCATCAATACAGATTTTGCTACACTGACATTATAAAACGAATTATTAATCTTTATGAATATGGAATCAATTAATGCCACAATTGTGTGGTATTAAACTCTTTTTATCACAAAACATATCACACCTTTGGTTGCTCTGAAAATCAAATGACTGGCCTCTTCTGCCCTCCCTCTTATTTAACTTGTACTTTTATCTTTTCCAAAAAAATCACTTAGAATTTTGCTTTCCGAAATGGCACAATACCAATATTGGCTGCAGAAAATATTTAAAATGTGTGTTTTTCAAAGAACGATCAGATCACTTATTCATCTTTTAGAGCAAAATGACTATATTCATCTCAATTATTTTGCCAAGGATTGTAACACTAATTTTACTCTTTCTAAAAATTAAAATAGCAAATAGTTTATATAAGGTGTTGATAATTACCTATATTATTGTACTGCTGTGACAGATGTTGGCAAAAAAGCCTAAAATGCCTACAGCTGTGCACTCCATGACATCTAGTTTATACTCAGACAGAAGGCTAACAGATGTTCTGAACTGTCACTTTGCCTAAATGTTTTTAAGTCTAAGGACCTGCTTTATAATTCACCAGAGTCTGATTTTGTTTCACATAGGTCCTCAGAATTCCCATCTGTGACAATTAATGTTAAGGACATTGACAAATCAACCCCTGTGTTTTCCCTCTTCTTTAACAAACAGCCATCAGTTTATATATGAATGGTGGATTGTAAAAGCTGCTTTTATGTACATCCTAGTTGTGAAATTCTTTCCTTAAACATAGATTTTATTGGGCTACCAGAATTCATGAAGGTCTGTTTTGAGCTGGTGTATGGAAGGAGCCAGGAAATCACCCATTCTTTTCTTTTCGCTAAATTTTATGTACCTTGTTAGTAAAATGTTAACAATTTCCAAAGACACTTATATTTTTTCCAGTGAATAAAAAACTGTTTTGTTATTTTTATTTCAGTATTTTAATAACTCTGCTCATAACAATAACTATTAATTGTGCAGTCTGTTAGGATAATGAAAGAACAAAATAAATGTCATTCACAAAGCATACAGCACATCTTCTCCTGCCTGACACCCTAATACTTCCTCTTCCCAAACATACCTTCAGATCCTTCATACAGAATTACTGCCCCGTGCAAAGGCCATCACTGCCTTATTTGCTGTTGCTCTTAATTTTAACAAGCTGGATTCCTGTAGTACACTTGCTTAATAGTTTAAACATTCTGTTAACAATCAGGTGTTTGGCCTATCCTGTTTCTCTTCCATTCTGTATAGAAATATAACTCCAAATAGTACATCTTTCTGGGTTTGTTTCTAAATTAGTCCCCACACTTAATTATGAGGATGAGAGGGATGCCTTATTCCTCTTTGTTATAGGCTAAGCTCTCAGTAATCCCAAACAAAAGAGCCAGTTCTGGAAGATATAGGATTTGCTAGCAGGATTATGGTCTCATAGATAATGATGTGCAGTCAGCAGAAGCGAAGCTTTATTTTAATTCAAATAAGCTAGTAAACAAACCACTGACAAGTCTGCTGGTGAGAGTAACTGGCTGCTGTTGCCACATTGGCAGCTAAATTATAGAAAATCTATTATACCCTGTTCACCATATGTTTAATTTAATACAAGATACAAATTAAACTATCCACAGTGCCTATTAAAATAACAATACTTTTTTATATTTTAATGTCTTAAAATAATTTCTACTGACCTTTTAAAGGGTGGTTTTGCTATAGGTGATTATCTAGGGGGGAAAGGTAGTTAATAGAAGGCAAAAAAAAATTAATTGCCTTTCTGAGAAAATAAAAATATAAATGTTCACTGGTTTGCAGTTGTTAATAAGGTTAATTAGCAGTCATGTGTTCTGTTATTACTATATTTCCCTCCCATCCTTTTGGTTTCTGAGGCTGGAGTTTTAAGAGTGATACTTAGTTTGACCTGAGTCTGTCCTCATGAAATCATTACCTTGACCAAGCCAGCCTATGGGTAGCCTTAAACCTGATGCCAATTGAGACCTAAATGCAGAAAACTGAGTTTAAACTCTAGGTTCAACTTTGGTATGGCACAGGAAAAAGACATAGAATTTTATATCCCTGCTTCAAATCAATCTCTTCATAGCCAAAAGATCCTAAGGAGAGCCACAATTAGGAAGCTGCCTTCCAGAAAAAGGAGAGAAGAAGAAGACAAGACCACACACTGTTCACAGTTTCCTCCTGAACCCGCAATAGTCAGTAACCAGTGGTGCTTGCTTGAGTCTATTTGAACTCAGTTTAGCAGATTTTAAAGACCATGATGGGTTTTAGAATTATAGAGCTGGATTTCAAACCCAGATCTACTGTTTCCCAGCCACAGATATTTAAATCAGCTGGATCTTCCCTTACTCTGTTTAAAAAAAAAGGGGGGGGGATTAAAATACCAATTTTATAAGATTATTATGAGAATTAAATAAGAGAAAGTATCTGGTACATAATAGATGGCCATTAAAGGTTAGTTCCTTTGCTCTCATTACCCTCAAGCAAACAGAATGTTGCTCTTTCTTCGAGGGTTAAGGGAGAATGTTAGGAGAAGGGATTGGAAGGGAAGGTGTAAATAGAAATTCTCCCCAGAATCAGTTTCCTTGGATCATTAACTTCTTTCCACAGGCAAAACCTTAAATGGGATGCTCCTTTTCTCCCAAAATTCACCACAGTTTTTACTCTCTTTAAGACTGTATCAGCAAATGAACTTATTTACAAAACAGAAACAGACTCACAGACATAGAAAACAAACTTATGGTTACCAAAGGGGAAGGGGCAGGGGATAAATTAGGAGTTTGGGATTAGCAGGTACACACTACTATATATAAAATAGATAAACAACAAGGACCCACTACAGAGCACAGAGAACTATATTCAATATTTTATAATAAACTATAATGGAAAAGAATATGAAAAAGAATATATATGCATAACTGAATCACTTTGCTGTACACCAGAAACTAACACAACATTGTAAATCAACTATACTCCATTTAAAATATATATACACATTTAAAAAAAGAAGAAGAATGTATCAGTAAGCCATCCATACCAACTGCCCATTCTTGGGCCTCTGAAATAGAGGGGCAAAGAATAATCACACTTTGGGATACCTTTCCAAACATTTATGTACATACAGCTTTTGCACTGGGTCTGCAAATGTGTTCCTGGAGCTGCACTATACAAATTCTGGTTCAAATGTAAACTTATCAAATCCAACTGTGTACTGGTAGTTACAATACTGCAAAGGTGTACCTTTGGAAAATATCCTCAGTTTACGTTATTCTTGAGGTCCAGCAGGTGATGATAATATTTTAACTAAAATGCAAGTTAATTTACCTTGGGAGCATGGTACTAGTAAGACTGCGCCAAATGGACACAAGACAGATATCCCACGGTCCTTTCCCCTCGCTCCACTACCCTCAGAGGTTGAAAGACCAGACAGAGACATTTCCATTTACTGAAACTCTACAATATTGATAAAGTGAGAAATTTTTTTAAAAGTCACAAGATGTGTGGCATATTTTAAATGTTCAACATTTTTAAATGAACACTCTTAACACAAACATATGATTGCAGGTATAATTTCATTTTGTATATATCAAGAAAAGTTTAAGGAACGCTACCCATAGGCCTTACTCCTACCTCCAGCTTTCCCCTTAATTATAAAAACACACCCTTCTTAGTCCGTTCTTAGCGTAAAACAAAGACTGGGGGAACCTCAGAGAGTTCCACAAGTTGGAACACGAGTGGGGAGGGAGACCACGCTGCGTCTGTGACCACTGAGGAAACAGGCCGCCTTTCAGCCTGCGGCCCCCCTTTGACACCTGGGCTTCCCAGGTCGTGGCCGAGAAGCCGCGAGCCGCCTCCCCTGGGAGCGCCCGCCCTCCTCTCCCACCTTCCTTCCCTGAACCCCTCGAGTCGTCGAGTTGCCCACCGCCCAGCCCTCGGGGAGGACGCCCGGCTCCCCACGCTCCCAGGGCTCTCCCGGGCTCGGTCTCCACACGCGGCGCACTGGGGAACGAACCGAACCCGCCACACTGAGCGCTCGCTGAAACAAGCGGGTCCCAACACGCTTGAGCCTAGAGTCAGGGACACGCGCCTGCCCGCCCCTTGGGGCGCCCAGCGTGGGAAAAGGCGGCCGGGAAAGCGGGCCTGCAGGCGCCCGGGACCCAGGCTTCCACTCACTCGGTCAGCGCCGCCCATCCCTTCGCCGAGGGCCTCCGCCCTCCCTCTCGCAGCCGGAGCCGGAACCGGAGCCGGAGGCGGGGCCGCACGGAGCCGCGCCGGCCGCGCCCAGACGTGCGGGCCGCGCCGGGACGTGCGGGCCGAGAGCGCGGGAAATGCGGCGGCGCGCGAGGGCCGGCGGGCAGGCCGGGATGCCGCGGCTCCAGGGCTGGGGAACCGCAGCCAGGCCGGCCGAGCCTCCGCTTTCCCACGCGAGCGCAGTCGGGTCAGGCGGACCGGTTCCGCAGGGCCCCGCCAGCCTAGAAGGCCGGCCCGACCCAACGAGACTTGTTCACCCTCGGCCCCAGCTGCCCTCGGGTTTCCGCTGACCGAGGAAAGGCTGCGGGAGGCGAGAGGGCCGAGCCTCAGCGAGAAGTTTATTCTAGTGGCTCTGATAACTGAGGTTTTCTCTTCACACACTCGCGCGCGCTCCCCGGTTAGGTTTTAGAATCTAAAGACCTTGCATTTAAACCACGTCCCTCCCCGGGTTGTGTCCGGCGGAGGGTCGCCCTGGCCGCGCTCCCCTGCCTGTCATTTTAAGAGCTCATCAAGTGGCGGGCTTGTGTGGTGTTGGTTTTGTCTAAGTGAATAATTGAATCGTGTTATGCGAGTTGACGGGAGCAACACGTTCAGAGTCCCGTGGTGTATTTGGAGGCATTCGCGGCCGGTACCCTCCGCAGGCTGGGGAAGCAGTCGCCCTCCGACCTGGCGCGGGCGGCTCCTATCCGAGCCCCGCTGGCCGGCACTCGGCCGCCCGCCCACGAGCCCTTGTTCCCAGAGGGTCCCCGGGGCCCAGCCCGCGCCGAGGCCGTCCGAGTCCTACTTTTTTCCGTGTGGAGAGGTAGAGCGGCCAGTAGTGAATGACGGATTGCCTGCGAGAGGGAAGCTACAGTTTTCACTGTAGCTGATGGCTAAAGCATGGCACTGTGCCATCTCTGTGAAACTCATGATTTGTACGGTCACTGGTTCCCTGGAACATCCAGACCCTGATCGTGCGTACAGTGTTTCCTTATAAGCAGCACTCGCCAATTTAAAACCAGGTCCCGGGTGCCCCTCTTGCTAATCCCCTCTGCCATTAAATCCTCTTCTTTTATCCCCTCTCTACTTTCCTTTCCCTTCCCTTCCCTTCCCTTCCCTTCCCTTCCCTTCCCTTCCCTTCCCCTCTCCTCCCTTCCCCTCCCTTCCCCTCCTTTCTTTTCCTTTCCTTTCCTCCCTTCTTCCCTCCCTTCCTCCCTTTCTGCCTTCCTTCCTTCCTTTTCTTCTTTCCTTCCTTCTCTCCCTTCCTCAATCCGAGTTGTTCTTGCTGAATGCATCCCAGTAGGGGGAGTGGGGGGGTGAGTATCCCCTCCCCACCCCATCTCCCCAGTAGGCTTGTTGCTTGTAGAACTGGAGAGCTCAACTCTGCCCCCAAAGCCCTTTTGAATAGTGAAGTTTCCAGTTCAGAGCCACCTATAAACGCCCATAAATCAGTGCACATGGATTCCCCAACCCCATCAGAAAGCCGTTTCTATAACTTAGAATTGTTTTGGTGGTGTGTGTTTGCTCTGAGAGAGGAGCTGACCAGTTAGATTAGTTTTTGGATACAGAAAGGTTGCTGTTGTTGTTGTTGTTTTAAGCAATTTTCCAGTTGCAGACAACTGGTTCTTGATTATTCCCTCACCTACCAAGGCAGTTTGTCACTTTTGCCCTTCACCGTGACACATTCCACATTTTTTAGTTATAGGCTGACGTTTTCCCCCATGTCAGATAGAATGTCACTGCATTATAGCTTTTGAGACAGCTTTTGGAGGCTTACCTACAAAACTGTCTTCCTATCCTTAACCAGAGTGTGAGGCCACCTGAGAGATTTTAAACTTCCTTGTGACTGGGATTGAATAGATTCAATTGATAAGATGTGTAAGGTTTACTCACTTTTAGACACCTTAGGGTACTCACTGATGCCTTCCTATCTTACAGACTTAGATTCAGCCCCAAGCCCCTCCCTTGCTGGAAAGAGGACAAGCAGTTCAGATTCTTCTTTCAGTTATATGAAAAGGAAAATAGCTTTCATCAGGTTGGGGCATCCTTTATAAGTTTTCATATTCAGAAAAAAACGTATGACGAGGGAAGCAGGAAGAGATTATTCCGTTATTTCAGTGGATTACTTTTGTAGTGCAAAGTTATGAAACACTGTATTAAACATTTTACATGTACTGTCTCCCACTCCACCTTTAGTTGGAGTAGGTATTTCTACTTTTGACTTTGCATTTTGCATAATGCATCCCCTCCCACCTTTCCAACAATGAGGAAAGCAACACACTCCTCAGCCTATTCTATTAAAGTTTGCTCTTGATTTACACTCTCCACTCCCTCCCTCCACCAACACACACTTATATAGCCACAGTTTTCTTGATCCAGAGAGTGTTGGGATGTGTATAACTTTTTAATATCGTCCTGACTTTCATTCCTTTTGAACTAATATTAAGGTGTTCACCCTGAGATATAAAATGAATTATTGAGAAACAACCATGTGAAATATTGTTTAATTTTCTGTTTTATTGTTTGTGTTTGTTTTTCAAGTTTTGTAGGAAAGGCTTTAATTGGTGTCTAAGTAATAGTCCTCAAGAATTCCTTATTAGATTACTTCAGACCAGTTGTAAACCAATAATATTATTGTTTCTGAAAGGGAAGGTAGAAGCTAAGATCGGTTCTGTCAAGAGATTCATTTGAGGGTTTATCTTTTATTTTGAATGGTTTGTGGGAAGAAAGGGAAGACTAAATGGGGCAGGGGGCAGAGATAGAGAACCCAACAAAAACTTGTTTTTAAGATTAAAGCCATTTCCCCAGACTACTGTCTTGCCACAAGTGACGATACACAGAGCAGAAGTCATGAAAGTGGATTACAGTCACTCTGGGCTATTGGAGGCCCAGAGAGTCCTGGCATTAATTCCTATAGAAAGGTAGAGAAACCTAGCCATCTTCCCCTGCACTTCCCCTGCAGCACCCTCATTGCCTAAGTGTTCAGGGCTCCAAGCTGATACAGACCTCAGCTGGGTCTAGGTGGCAGGGCTTCCCCTGTGTGGGGAAGCAGATGTTCTCTGTGGAGCTGAGGGGGAAACAGGGTGGCTATAAGAAGCCTGAGGGGATGGGACACTGTAGCAGGAGGGCTGTGGCCACCAGTCCCCTGGCAGGATAGCAATCAATGAGTCAAAGCTAACTAACAGTGAATGAAAGAGAGCCAAGAGTAGGACCCTTTGGGTGCTAAAGTCTAACCTTTAGCTTGTTCCACTCCTCCCCATGGCATCCCACCCTAGGTTTTCTGGGATTGGAGACCTAACTAGAGGAGAAGGGGAGCGTGGTAAGAAAACATGCCTAACCCCTGTCCAACATGCATGCACGGGTGGAGCTTGCAGAGATCAGGAGACACATCTCAAGTCCTCAGTGATCTGTGTGTCTGGCTTGTGCAGTTATGCATGGCCAACAGAGAGTGGGGAGCGGTGGGGAGGAAACCTGGTTTTCTCCCGTCACTCTATCTGGGGCTGGTGTGTTTTCTCTCCCCCCAGCCCTCCACCTCACCCCATCAGGACCAAACAGAATTGAAACTCCATTGCCTTTGCCTGCACTGAGCCTAAAAACTCAGTATTTGATAAGGTTCCTGCACCATTGATACAATTGCAGACTTTTTAAAGCCTCCTCAAAGAGACAGATGTTTGGGCTGATTAAGAATCGAGGAGGAAACCTGCAGCTGCACCAAGGAATAATCTATTGGACAAATATTTTAATAAAAAAATATGAAGAGATCAGCCTGACCTTGCAAGGTCTTCTGCTTTAAAAAAATCTTTATCAAACCCCTATTCTATGGCTTCAATAAACAGAACCCATTACCTCACGGCATCTTTTGTTGGCCCCATACAAGAGAGAACAAAATGGTTATTCAGGGGAACGCTTTCGATTTTTATTGTGGGTAGCCTGCACAAAGAGCCGTGTTATTGTATTTAAAAGAACCATCTGTAGCAGAAACAATGGCATCAAATTATCTTTGAATACCCACTGAAAAAACATAAAGCTTTTTTTTTTATTCTTCTTCTGTACGGTGGGGGGATAGAGCAGTGTTAGGATAACTGACTTTTTTGTTGTTCTCTGGGTGCATTCTTCTCGCTCCCCCTCTCTCTCCCCCTCACCCTCTCTCTCCTCTCTCTCTCCCTCTCCCTCTCTCTCTCTTTTAAAAAATCAGCCATTTGGGGTTTTAAGCCATAAACGATTTTTCTTGTTGCAGGGGATTGCAGTGGCAAAGCTAGGCTAGGTCTTGGAGGCTGGTGTAAGGCGAAGCGGTTGAAGGCAGGAGGCTGATGGAGAGACTGGGGGGAAGAAAAGCCGAAATGGATTCACGGTGCTTTGGATGGAGGATGAGAGGGGAATTGCAAGCTCCTTCAACTCGTTCTGTCCGGTGAGAAGTGATCAAGCTTGGGCTGACAAGAGGCTCAGGGAGCCCTCACGTTCTTTCGCTTTTTTACCTGCCAATCAAACTGCTACAAGACAACACCCTGATCTGACATGGACATGTAAGTAGCTTGCAACCCAACTTTGACATTCACTGCTAGCTCACTCCTCTCCGCCCACCCCCCCAACTCACTTTCTTCTCCTCTCATTCTATTTTTTTTTCTTTTGACCTTTAAGAGATATGGAAATACACCCTGTGTGGCAGTCATTTAACACAGACAGATTTAAGTCTGAAAGCGTTAACTTTTGGGATTAAATACTAAGTTTGATTTCTTTGACAAATGCAGAAATGAAATGACATTATTTTATTCTCTTCTGAGCAGCTTTAGCACTGAGCGTAATAGCTGCCACGCAATAGTGTGTGTGTTTCCTTTTCTATGAAAATAAAGAAATCCGTGAGCCTCCAGAGAGAAACGCAGAAATGAAATTTTCAGGCTTCCATTTAAAAAACATTAAAATCCAACATTTCATCCCTACAAAGAACCTTCTCCATACCAAGATTACATAGATTGGAGAGAGTGATTTGAGTCAAAAGGTATATATCATTAAGGGGTTGCTACCGTTTCATCTGGCATCTTACTATTTTGGTGGTGGCTGGGGGGAAGGATGAGAAAAGAAAAGGAAAGGGACATGGCGACACCTTGTTCTTTATGAGAGATTGACACTGAGGGGGCTAGAGAAGCAAGAGGGCAGGATAAGCAAGAAATATTACCTGAGAGAAGGAATTACAGAGCATGGCGAAGCTGGAAGCTAGGAGGGCTTCTGTGGGAAGTTGTGCGAGGGAGCGGGGCTTGCTCTCTGGCGCCCTCTAATGGCAACTAGAACCAATGTTTTACTTTCTCAATTCAGTACTGGGAAAAGCAGCTGGGTTTTTGTTGCTGCTGTTGGTGGTTTTCTCCGCAGACTTAGAAACTAGAGACTATTAGTGGAGTAAATTGATTGTTTTCATCCCGGAAACTTATGTACATGCCTTAAAATTATCAATATCTTCTCCTCAAACATTCCTCCTCTCCCGAAATTTTGTTAGAGTAATAGGAGAGGCTAATGGCAAATTGACTTACGGAGGGTGGCCCATGCCCAACTAGTAATTCGGGGAAAGGGATTCCTTTCCTACCTGCACAGCATTCTGACTCTTCTAATATACTCGAGAGCTGTAGCGGGGTGGGGTGGGGAGGGATGATTTGGAAATTGCAGATTCTGACACGGGCTCATTATAATACAATTTAAAGGGGGCTCTTAGGAACCTCTGTTATTTCGACATGTGGTGGTAAGGGGGCTTTCCTTCCCGCCTCCTTTTTCTTTTTCTTCTTTCTTTCGTTCCTTTTTTTTTAAAATTTGGTAGATAAAGGTTAATCTTGGGCTGAATGATAGAGCTATGATTGACAAGAGAAAAGGTGTTGAGGGCAGGTCGCGCTGTCTTATTTACAGCCCACTGCTTGCTGTAGAGTCTTTGTTAGGACTGGAAAGCTAATTTAGTGCTGATCAAAAGCACCACAGAGTTAAAGGACTGGTAATGACTGCTAATTTCATTTCAGCCTCATGCATCCCCAACTGCTGTAATTAAAGACACGCTATTTAAATACAGGTGAAGGTTTTTTTTCTTCTTCTTTTTTTTTAAGTTAGCGTGGGGGTGGGTGGATTACAATTTTATTTAGATTTCATCTTATACTTGGGCGTTATGTAGTCCAACATCAAAAACAATTTTTTAGAGTCGCTTCTTGCCATTTATACCTGGCTTTGCAGAATAGGCAATGTGAAATGTGTCAATCACATAAAAGTCCCTATTTAAAGAAAGAAAGAAAGAAAGAAAAAAAAAGGATGCAGAGGAGTAACTGTTTGGGGGCATTTAAATATTTAGGTCTCTTTTTTCCCCCTTCAAATTAATAGAAGGGCCTTCGAAATAGCTAAAGTATTTGAAACTTGGGGCAGGGTGAACAGGCCAAAGGGATCAGTGTCAGCTTTTTAAGTACTTCTAAAAAGATCATGTGAACAGATGGAAAAATATATTTTTAATTAAATAATTTCCCCCACACTGTAGCTGCAGTGTTGGCTCAGAAACCGTGTAATTCCCCCACCGATAGGAGTTTCTTTATGAGAACATCAAAGGATAAAAAGCTCTACATTTTCGTAGTTGGTTAAAATTGATAACCACCGCCCCCCGTACACACACACACATACCCATGCACGCACACACACCCAAAAAAAGAATTTAGCCTTTAATCTCTTTTTATCCACGAAGACTAAAGCTCTGTACTCGACCCCGCGAGCGGCTCTCGCCTTCAGGGGCTAGAACCCGGCTCAGATGTGAAGCGTGGCTGAGCCGCTGCGCAGGTTCGTGGCCAGCGCCCCCTGTTGGACACAGTAGGAGCTGCGCGGCGCCAGTCCTAGAAATCACTAGAACCTTGCTCTGGGGTTAGAGAAAACTTTTTATTACCCTCCGAAAAGCAGATGGGAAGGGGAAACAAGTTCTTATATCCTTGAAAGATAATATAAGTTTAATTCAATAAAAGTTTAAAAGGAGATAACGCAATTTTAATTTAATATAAAATAAAGACGAATCTCTTCACCCTCCTCACATCCTGGCAGCCACTTCCTACCCCCGTTTGGATTTGGGACTCTTTTTAAAGATTTAGCGGGGCTAAAACAGGTAGAGAAGCATGATTTTAAAAGAGAGAGAGAAAGTGAGAATTTTCCTCTGTAGCAGTGGAGAACCAAGCAAAAGTTACTTCTCCCGTTTTGTCCACATTTCAGAAAATAAAACGAAAGATGCTGCTGCGTGCTGTTTTGACATTGTCAGCAGCATCTTGAATGCCCTCAGAGGCCCTTTCAAGTATAGTAACAGTAACGGAGTCTCTGAGTAAACGAAATAACTTGCTCCTTTAAATTTTTATTTTCAGAGTATAATTAAAAGGTCAGTCTCTTCTTTGAATGTTTCATTTCCCCAAAATCAGTCTTGATCAAACTTTTCCTTTCCCACCTAGCAGTTAAATTCTAGATGTTCTTTAAGAAACATGTGCCTGACACCTCTCTCTCTCTCTCTCTCTCTCTCTCTCTCTCTATTTTCCTAAACTGTAGGATTCCAGGAAAGGTGTGCCAATGATAAAGAGTATTTTCTTTTTAAATTCAGTATTTTCATTGACCAGGAATTCAAATTATCCTAGGAGAAGAGGAGTATTTTTTACACTTTCAAAAACTACCTGTCTACATGAGAAAGAGCTTTGACTTTTTCTTTGGTCTGAGAGTGAGGGCAAAAGTACACTTTGAATTCTTTCAGAAAGATAAAATGACACATCCTCTGAACTTAAAACAGTGAGAAAATATGAGTTTGTTTAGGTGTTTAAGATCAAACTGAAACAATGTGTGTGCTAAAAAATGAACACAAGTGGTCTCAACAAGGTGTTTGATGATTTGGACCTTGAGGATTGTACGTACAATTTTAACTTTTAGATAAAAACCTCAAGAAGTTTACGGCTTGTTTGTTTGCTTTTTTTTTTTTTAAGTTTGCCTATTGAAGGAAACTAGCCTAATTTTCATGACAGAATTACTTCTTAAAATATTTAATACTGTGGCTACTCAAGTTGTTTTTAACGTTGGTCTTAACGTTCATTCTTCCCATCTCCCACAGTCAGCAGATCTGAGATTGTGTTTTCAGGGAAATTGCTGCTCGGTGAGATGAGAGACGCTTTCTCCCTCTGATGCCAGAATCGAATCTCAGCTTATGTTTCTCAATAATGAGTTCGGATACAGTGGCAGGGAGAGAATCGAGGCTTTAAATCAATTTTTACCCGGAATTCTATGGAAGTGACGGGCAAGCAGGATTCCCTGCTAGAGAGGCCCCCTCACCCTTTGCTTCACCAAAAGACTAGTCCCCAGTACAGAAACATTAAGTTCGGGCCAACTTTGGTGCCAACCCCGTTAAGGTGACAAACAGTGCTCTGACAGCGGAGGCCCCAGGCTGCCTGTGGCGTGGGGAGGCCAAAGCCAGCAGAATCTTGGAGGTGCCCAGCTAAAGAGGGTATATGCTTGCTGTTCGGAAGTGATGTAGAATTTGCAAAAGCAGGGGCTGAGATTTCACACACGCCCCTTCTGCCCCGCGGGGGTCCCAACCTATAGGGAGAAGTCTAGGGGAGGAACCGCACCTGGCTGAGGGAGGGCAGGCAGTGCTCCCCCAAATTCCCAGGACCCAGGGAGAAAGCGCAACCCCTAGTTTAGGAAAAAGAACTAAACAAGTGGGTGGCCTAGGCCTGGGAATACCACCCACCTCTCCCAGCACAGTGTCATTTCTGTGGTTTCACGCGGCCTCAGCCCCTGCTGGAATCTCACGCCCCACGGCGGCAAGCAGGAAAGCAGCCCTTCCATCTTTGGGGCCTGGGGAGGGGGCAGCGAGTGACTGACTCCTTAGCAGCAGGCAGAGCCGCAACGCTGGCAACCCGCTGCGTTTTCTCCGCAGCAGCAAAGCGCCCTTTAGGGGCGGGGCGGGCATTTTTGGTCTCTTGTCCCAGTGTCCAGGCCAGAGCCCGAGGCTGCTGGCTGGGCGCCCTGCTTTGTAAGTGGTCAATCTTGCCCTATTTTGAGGGCGATCTGGGAGGATGGGCCAGCCTAGCTTTGGGCCCACTGAGTGCTAAGTCCTCAGCTCCCTCTCCCCTCCATCCCTCACACCTTTCCTGGTGAACCCGAACCTCATTCTGAAAGCAAGTATATGGGTCTTGGAGTTTGGTAGCTATTTGGGGATGGAGAAAATGATTGGTTATTAAAACCAAGATTATAAGGATGAACCCTCATTTATCATTGTTTGCTCTTTTACTTTGTCTTTAAACTTTGAAGATCCTTTAGTTCACTTGATCTGACCCTGAGACAGACAAGGCGCCAGGGAGAAAGCACAGCCCGGCTTGGGAAGGAGCTGGGGTATAGACAGATACTCATCTCTCCAGCACTCAGCAGGCAGATAAGCACTGCCAGACTGTGGGTCCTAATCCAGGGCCCAGCTGCTATGTGGGTTGCTGAAGGGTGTTGAAACAAGTACAACTTGACACCATTGAGCCCACAGTGCTTGTCAATAATCTGTGAATTAGGTGCAGAGATTGTCACCGTAGATCATAACAGTTTCTGAAGGACTCATTACAGCCTATCGTGTCAATGATCTTCAAATTAAGGGGGGGTGGGGTGAGAGCGAAAAGGAGTGGGGAGAGCCTACAAAAAGGGAAGAAGGGTGGGAGGGGAGATAAAAGTCAGAGCCCCAGCTCCGAAGGAGCCTTTAAAGATTATCAGGTTAACAATCTGAGAATTCCATTGGGATGGGTTTGGAAGCCCAACTCCATCTGAGCCGGGGCTGGAAGGGGGGGCACTAGGGCTTGAGCAGAAGTGGACCCCTGGGAAGGCAGACTTCTCAGACATTTCTTTTGAGAGCAGAAGAGCTTTTGGGAGAGGGCTCCAGATGTCGATGGGAGGCCTTGATGCCAGTCCGCCCAGGATGGGTGTATACTTTCATTTAGAGCACTTTCCAGGGCTAGATGATGCTGCAAATCTTGGAGAAAAAGTGGGTAACAGTTTTGTTTAGAGCTGATGGTGATTGTAGGGTGTTTTTTTTTTAATGGCTTGCTTTCAATGTCTTTTCATGGAAACAGGTGAAAGTCTTTCTTCCTTTTCCTTTGATAGTACTCCTATCCCTCACGCACACGTTAAGCAGAGCTTTCTTCCCCCAACTTGCTTTTTGGGGTGCCAAACACCTCTGCCTTCTGAGGTTGTTGAGTTGTCATTTTTTTTGTGACTTTGTATTATGCCTGACTGTACTTCAGGAAAGGGGATTTTGCAGGTAACACAGGAGCAGTATGCACCATGAGATCTCCAGAAGGAAGAAAATTAAATCCCATTGCTCTAGCTTGGAAGGGACCAGGCTAAGGGAAAGATGTTCTCTCTGCTTGGTAGATTGCCAGTACAGTGTGTGTGGAGCCCGGCACACACTGGGGTGTCATTTCTGTGTCATTTAATATGGCCTAGGGAAACCTTAAGGAGGGCTTACGTTTGTTTTTCACACAAAAGTTGTGGTCATAACTAAATGAAATAATCACAGTTGGAGAATTTGAAACAATCGTCTTTTTCCTAAAATGAGGGTAACAACCCTGGTCACGGGAAAATTAGGATTCTAAGGAAACCCTGTTCCTTTGGTATGATTAATTGCACAAAATAGTGTGGTGAATCAGGGAGATTTGTATTTAGACTCCCAAGCAATGATTTAGAAGTGTGAAAAGGCCCATGGGTTTTTTGGCCCATTTGCAGTTCCTGGTAATCTGTTTGCTGGGTTTTTATTTTTGTTTTGCATTTGCTTCTCCTAAATTTTAATATCAAAATCATAGGTTCATTTTTTCAGTGCATATGAAAACCACTGGTGGCAGCTCTTTAAATTTTCATTTTGTCTTTTTAAAAAGAGAATTTCTGTTTAAATAATTAGACTATTTAATGGCCACACTGAATTTTTCCCTGGACAATAGCTGCAGTGCAGAGACAGAATCTTATGTTATAATTGCTTGATAATTCAGAAATGGAAATGAAATTGTGAAGTGTGAACCCTCTTTTCCAGAAAATATTTAAGTTGGAATATATGAAGGATGTACATATATAATACTGTAAGCAATATGATTATTATCACATATAACCCTGAAGACATACACAAGTGATTGTGTATAACTTCTGTTGCTGTAATTTGAAAGGGGAAATATATTTAGTTTTCTAACTATTGAGTTCTTTTAAAAATGTATTTATTTCATCAGTGGGAATTACATGAAAGAGAATGAGTATAAAAAGGAGCTGAATGCAGAGCAGCCCTGCATTCCTTAAGTTTCAAGAGTCCTTACAGCTCTTGAGTGAAATTATTTGGTGAAATTGGGTCTGGACTGAAATAGCATTTGTTATCCCCTTGTTCATTTGTTATGTGTAATACCACTTCTGGAAATTAAAGGCAAGGTGCTGAAGGGAGAGACAAGAAGAAAAAAATATGATTAAGCAATTTTAAATTGTCAATCTACCATGCATCCATATGCATATCTATGCCTTAATAAATAAAAAGGGATAGAAGTATATGCTAGTTCTTTGTATTAGCTAGAAACATTTATTATTTCTGTTCCTGTCAATAATCCTTCATGCTTCCAAAATCTGACAAGTTTGGCCATAGGAAGAAAATGGAGGAAATGTAGATGAAAGAGTTTCTATCATTTTGAAAATTGCTTTATAAAAATTGAAGTATCCCCTCTAGGATTTCCTGTGAGGGATCCTTCACAGTCTAAAGCAAATGAAGTTTGATAACAGTACAATTCTATTCTAATTTTTTCTCTTACTTTCAATATTCTAACTTTTTCCAGCTTATTTTTTATTGATTGGGGGGGGAATATATGATGCTCTTTTAAGGAAAAGAAATCCTCTAATACCTTTCTTTACCTTCATTATCTATGTTTGTTTCATAAATCTTGGAGAATCAAGTGTTGATCATTTTGAAAGTCTTATGGCATAATCCAGTTTGGAGTAACTGAGGTTTTTTGCAGTTTAGAAGGGAGAAGGAAGCATTTTAAAAATTGGCTTATACCCGATTTCCTTACTTTTTAATTCCCAGTTTTCTTTTTTCTTGTGTTTGGGGATAAATGTCGATAAAACCTCATCTTACCAGATTGTACCAACATTGTCCAAAACATTGAAATCCTCCTTTATTTTTGGCTTTTAAAATCAGGAACTTTCCTTGGGTTGCCATACTTCTCTTTTTAGTTTTATTTGCCTCATACACTACTGGTATGATTTCTTTCATTCCAGTATGATCACTACTATGGTCACTTTCCCTGGAGCTGGTTGGAAGGTTAGGATCTGAAGGAAACATGATTTAAAAAAAGGAGAAAAAAAACCCCTTCATTTGGCCAAATCTAGCTCCTAATATATTTAACAAATTCCAGAATTAGAAATCCTCTCTGTATATTTTCTTCTATTTTTCTCTCTTTTTTTCCTTACGTAATGAAATTAAAACTTTTGGAGCCCACAGTTGACATTTTTCAGAAAATTGAGTTATCAAGGCAGTAATTATTTCACGGGGAGATAAAACTCTCATAGCCCTAACTGTCAAATAGGGCCCTTTTCAGATTTTAATTACAAAATAAAATTAGTCTGCTCTTCCTCGGAATGGTTTGTGAGTGGTTAAACAGAGCTTTCCCCCCAATACTGGTGGTCGTCAAACTCTGCTAATTAGCAATGCTGAGAAATTCCAGTTAACAAGGACATTCTCCAAGACTCTGCAGGTTCCCTGCCGTTTGCCTTCATTTCCATAAGAAGATTAAGAGAGGAGGGGAACACACTCAAATGCAGATGCAGAAAAGAAGCGTTTTTTAACAAGCATCATAATAGTAAGATGCTTGGCTAGTTCTCACCTAATTACTGCAAGTTAAACCTCTATTTGCCACTAAGGAGAAAAAATAAGTCTACAGTCCCCTGTCTCCACAAAATTGTTAGTTGGCTTCAGCTATAACACTTGAGGAGGGATGAGAGGAGTTTAGGAGGGAAATATCAATGCAAAAGATTTTTAAATAAAGCTGAATTACACTTAATCAGTTAAGGATTTGGAGTTGGGGCCTATAATAAAACAAAATCAAATCAGAATATCCTGGGAGTTAAGGATTTTTGTTTTTAATTTCTAATCTTACTCTGAAAGTGTGTAGCTTTCTGCTGCCCAAGGAAGGGAAATGTTACACTGTTTTAAGATTTAGCACTTTCAATTTTCATAAATTGTGCCAATGACAACATTTTAAATTCTCAGAGGATGAAGCACCCTCTTCCAAGTCTTATTTTGATTCCCCAGTAGTCAACGGTGTATTGTTATTAGTACTGTAGCCGTCTGTTATAAACCTAAAACAGAGCTGCTTCTGTCATCTATTATGATTGTTATAGTTATTATTATATTTAGGGCCCAGTGATGGTGCTGGATTGAAATAGAGTGGCCGGTGATCTGATTTTTTTAATGCATATGTTCTAAAAAATCTAATGAGAAAATTGTTTCTGCTATCACCATCTTCTTTAATCTTATTTTCATAGCACATTATTATGCATAAACGCCAGCCACAGTAGTTTATTGCCTTGATAAGTACAGCAGGCTTAATTAAAATAAAGCTGTAAATAAATGCAACCAATGATAACACAATTGTAATGTATTTCCATAGCTTATTTATATGATAAAAGCAATTAACAAAAGACCTAGCCAGCCCCTTTAACCTCTTAAATGCATTATTATAGAGTTCAGGCACAAACACATGCATCTGAGAATGTATAAAAGCTTTTATATATCATACCAAGGAAAAATTTGTGCCTCTATTACCTTTAAGAGAGAGAGAAGATTAATAACATTTGCTTCTATAACCATCCATTATTAATATTTATTTGAATACGTATGCACCACCATTACCCACATCAACCCCTTGTGCTTTTTTTCTTCAAGCTTAATTATCCATAAGCTTTTTTTTAGTTTTCCGAATAATGCTATTAAGCATAGACCAATGCGTACACAATCATAAAGTGAATGCTTGGCCTGCCCTTCATGGCGTCTGGACAATCACAATTCGTTCATATGTTGAATCTCATAATTTGTACCTATTTTCTCCCACGGTTTAACCTCCCACTTATCTCGAGGTTATATGTACATTTCTAAGTTAAGAAAATTAAATCTGACTCTTGTGATTTGGTTCCATAGCTTATACGATATATTAACTTTTCTTTTGTTTAGATTACGTGTAATTAATTTGCTCTCACTCCCATCCCCCTCATTTTATTTTTCTTTAATTATTTCCAAACACCTTCTTTTAAAGGTGAAAGCAAGAGTCTTGGGAAAAGTGAATTCACCAGTAGGGGGCGCACCAGCCACATCCCTGAAACCAGACGCGCTGAAAAGCCGGTGGCCGCCTTCTCTTCTCCAGACCTTCTCAACCCTTTCTCTTTCCTAATCTCCAGGTCCTTGTTTAGCTTAATATTACACCTCGAATAAACAGAAGACACTGCTTTATTTTGAAGAGTACTATATATTTATGAGTTTTCAGAAGGCTAGTCTCATCCTTCCCGGATTCACAGTAACTAAAACAAAACATAATTTAAGAGCAAAAAAGAGAAACTGCAGGGGCAGGAGAGGTTGATTGGAAATAATAATTTATTAAGGAAAGTCTGCAACTTTTTCACAACTTTTCTGGGTTTCCAGTGAGCATACTTATCTTGAGTTTGACAAAAACAGAAAAGCCTGAGAAGGTAGGGATTGGAGAAGTTGGAGGTTATCGGAAGAAGGTTAGTAAGGAACAAAACAATGCACAGTTTTGTAAAGATAATAAATGGAACGTGGCCGACAGATACTATTCAGTACATTTTATTAGGGTGAGTAAGGGTAGATCGGGGAGGAGGGAGGCGGAGAGAGTGTTACAGAAGAAAGAAAATAAGTAACCCTGATGGTTTAAGCCCTTTATAAAAAAAGAAATGGCATCGAGGTTTTGGGGTTTTTTTTTTCCTCTCCTCTCCCCGCCCCCCCCCCGCTTTGTAGTCAAGTGCATTTTAGCCACAAAGATCCCAACAAGAGAGTGGAAGGAAACTTAGACGGGGCTTTGTTTGACTCCGTGTAGCGACAACAAGAGAAACAAAACTACCTATTTGTAACGGACGTGCTGCCATTGCTCTGCGCATTGAGCGCCTACCTATTGAAATCTTTACGTCGGGACAATGGGAGAGCGGCTAAAATTACCCTCTTGGGTCCTAGGAGGGCAGGATTCCTGAGCCCCTACTCCCGCCCCCCACCCTATCCTCCTCCAGCCCGGGCCTTGCCGGGCTCCCCCTTTCCCCAATCCTGGTCGCCTTCCTCCTGCCGGCCTGGCCTGCACCTGTGCCTGGAGAGCACCACCCCCGCCTCCCAGGCCCGGAGCCCCCTCCGGGGTTAGCCCCAGCCCCAGGCTGTCGGGGCGATGGGCCACCGCGGTAGAAGTAGGTGGGGGAAATGCCAGGGCTGGTTCTGCTTGAGTCCTGGGAACTCTGCGTGGGAGGGAGTTTGTGAGTGCGGCTCAAAAGCCACCTCCAAGCAGTGCCCTAGGATGCCAGGAAGCTGAGATTACCCTCCCCCATAGACAGCACTTGTGAGCGTCCTTCTGTGGATCTTTTTCTTCCCCCAGTCCCCTTTGGAACCCCACACCACTGAGATCCCTCCTTGGGGGAAGCTCAGGAAAATGGGAGAGAAGACGAGCGTCCCCTCTGCACCCGACTGAGTGGAGAACGACGGGTGGGAGATGTGGCTGGGGTGAGAGCCAAGCCGTGGTTTCCGGCCCAGAGGGCTGAGCTGGGCAGGGAAGAGCGTGGATTCGGCAGCTTACCCAGGCCCGGCCCGGCCTCAGCTCTAGAGGCCGCACAGTCCGAGCAGAGTTTATTTTTAAAACAGAGCGAATTACGTGGAAGCAAGGAGGGCTCTGAGGACAGAGCTTTCCGTCTCCTAACTTCTTGTCGGGACAGTGTGAGAAGGGGGTGAGCGAGCGTCTGCTCCCGTGGAGGGAGAGGGGCGAGCGGAAGAGCCAGGTTAGGGAGAAGAGCTAGAGCGGCTGGATTTGGGGGCTGTGTGCGGAGGAGCGGGAGAACAATGACACGCCAACTCCAGCAAGGCCGGTTTCCTGAAATACTAGGACAGTCGCCCTGAGCCACCCTCTTTGCCCTCCCCCACCCCACCTCAGCTTCTCGCGCCCCCTCCTCATTTCAGCAGCCCGCACCAAAGAGTAAATCGAGATTAAGTTTAAAGAAGAAGAAATCGTAGTCTTAGTGCTGTTTACCCACTTCCTTCGAAAAGGCGTGTGGTGTGACCTGTTGCTGCGAGAGAGGATACAAAGGTTTCTCAGTGGCTGGCAGGCTGGCTGTGGGAGCCGCCTCCCCCTCCCTCCTCCCCGCGCCTCCCCCCGCCTCCCCCGCGAGGCCGGCGGCGCGGCAGGCCCCGCCCCCTTTCATGCAAAACCCGGCGGCGAGGCTGGGCTCGAGTGGAGGAGCCGCCGCGCGCTGATTGGTCGCAGGAAACCCATTTATTCCCTGACAGCCCCCGTCACATGGATGGTTGTCTATTAACTTGTTCAAAAAAGTATCAGGAGTTGTCAAGGCAGAGAAGAGAGTGTTTGCAAAAGGGGGAAAGTAGTTTGCTGCCTCTTTAAGACTAGGACTGAGAGAAAGAAGAGGAGAGAGAAAGAAAGGGAGAGAAGTTTGAGCCCCAGGCTTAAGCCTTTCCAAAAAATAATAATAACAATCATCGGCAGCGGCTGGATCGGCCAGAAGAGGAGGGAAGCGCTTTTTTGATCCTGACTCCAGTTTGCCTCTCTTTTCTTTCCCCAAATTATTCTTCGTCTGATTTTCCTCGCGGAGCCCTGAGCTCCCGACACCCCCGCCCGCCTCCCCTCCTCCTCTCCCCCCCGCCCGCGGGCCCCCCAAAGTCCCGGCCGGGCCGAGGGTCGGCGGCCGCCGGCGGGCCGGGCCCGCGCACAGCGCCCGCATGTACAACATGATGGAGACGGAGCTGAAGCCGCCGGGCCCGCAGCAAACTTCGGGGGGCGGCGGCGGCGGCGGCGGCGGCGGCGGCGGCGGCAACTCCACCGCGGCGGCGGCGGGCGGCAACCAGAAGAACAGCCCGGACCGCGTCAAGCGGCCCATGAACGCCTTCATGGTGTGGTCCCGCGGGCAGCGGCGCAAGATGGCCCAAGAGAACCCCAAGATGCACAACTCGGAGATCAGCAAGCGCCTGGGCGCCGAGTGGAAACTTTTGTCGGAGACGGAGAAGCGGCCGTTCATCGACGAGGCCAAGCGGCTGCGAGCGCTGCACATGAAGGAACACCCGGATTATAAATACCGGCCCCGGCGGAAAACCAAGACGCTCATGAAGAAGGATAAGTACACGCTGCCGGGAGGGCTGCTCGCCCCGGGCGGCAACAGCATGGCGAGCGGGGTCGGGGTGGGCGCCGGCCTCGGCGCGGGCGTGAACCAGCGCATGGACAGCTACGCGCACATGAACGGCTGGAGCAACGGCAGCTACAGCATGATGCAGGACCAGCTGGGCTACCCGCAGCACCCGGGCCTCAACGCGCACGGCGCCGCTCAGATGCAGCCCATGCACCGCTACGACGTGAGCGCCCTGCAGTACAACTCCATGACCAGCTCGCAGACCTACATGAACGGCTCGCCGACCTACAGCATGTCCTATTCGCAGCAGGGCACCCCTGGCATGGCTCTTGGCTCCATGGGCTCGGTGGTCAAGTCCGAGGCCAGCTCCAGCCCCCCCGTGGTTACCTCTTCTTCCCACTCCAGGGCGCCCTGCCAGGCCGGGGACCTCCGGGACATGATCAGCATGTACCTCCCCGGCGCCGAGGTGCCGGAGCCCGCCGCCCCCAGCAGACTTCACATGTCGCAGCACTACCAGAGCGGCCCGGTGCCCGGCACGGCCATTAACGGCACACTGCCCCTCTCGCACATGTGAGGTCCGGACAGTGAACTGGAGGGGGCGGGTTAGAAATTTTCAAAGAAAAAGAGGGAAATGGAAGGAGAGCAAGAAACACCAAGGAGAAAAACCCGGTACGCTCAAAAAAAAAAAAAAAAAAAGTCATCACCCACAGCAAATGACAGCTGCAAAAGAGAACGCCAGTCTCATCCGCACTCACGCAAAAACTGCAATGCCGGCAAGAAAACTTTTATGAGAGATCCTGGACTTCTTTTGGGGGGACTATTTTTGTACAGAGAAAACCTGGGGTGGGGGGGTGGGGAGGGCGAGGGAATGGACCTTGTATAGATCTGGAGGAAAGAAAACTACGCAAAACTTTTTAAAAGTTCTAGTGATACGGTAGGAGCTTTGCAGAAAGTTTGCAAAAGTCTTTACCAATAATATTTAGAGCTAGTCTCCAAGCGACGAAAAAAATGTTTTAATATTTGCAAGCAACTTTTGTACAGTATTTATCGAGATAAACATGGCAATCAAAATGTCCATTGTTTATAAGCTGAGAATTTGCCAATATTTTTCAAGGAGAGGCTTCTTGCTGAATTTTGATTCTTCAGCTGAAATTTAGGACAGTTGCAAACGTGGAAAGAAGAAAATTAATCAGATTTGGACATTTTAATTGTTTAAAAATTGTACAAAAGGAAAAAAATTAGAATAAGTACTGGCAAAACCATCTCCGTGGTCTTTAAAGGGGCAAAAGTTTTAGATTGTACTAAATTTTTTTAACTTACTGTTAAAAGCAAAAATGGCCATGCAGGTTGACATCGTTGGTAATTTATAATAGCTTTTTTTGTTTCCCAACTTTCCATTTTGTTCAGATAAAAAAAACATGAAATTACTGTGTTTGAAATATTTTCTTATGGTTTGTAATATTTCTGTAAATTTACTGTGATATTTTAAGGTTTTCCCCCTTTTATTTTCCGTAGTTGTATTTTAAAGATTCGGCTCTGTATTATTGAATCAGTCTGCCGAGAATCCATGTATATATTTGAACTAATACCATCCTTATAACAGGTACATTTTCAACTTAAGTTTTTACTCCATTATGCACAGTTTGAGATAAATAAATTTTTGAAATATGGACACTGAAATTATGCTTGAGTCTTTCATTTATTTGGATAACACTGTGATTATGCCCAACTCCTCGGGGAATATACTGTGCTCAGCCAAGAAAGCAAAGTACCTAAAACCTTGGTATTCTAGTCCAGTAGCATGTGCTAATGTTAAGTGCAACAAATAAATGGCTGGATGATTAATTGAATAAGTACTCTTGAAAAAATGGAAATGCTTATGTCATTTCCAAAATAGAAACTAGGGACATATATTGTAAATCCACCCCCTCGTTTTCTAAGCAACATGAATAAGCATGATGGGGACTTAAACTGATTTATGCCACTTGTTGCCAGAAAGGAGTCAATTCTGAAAAATTTCATGTAGCTTAGCAGATGGGGTATTGAGCCAAATCAGAACCAGGTTGGCTGGTTTTGTTTTCGATTTCTGCACAGCACAATGGCCCTTTGGAAACGTGGTTATAGGGGAAAATGATGCTTCTTGTGTAGGAATAATTGCAAACTAGACAAGCAAAGTACTCATCTGCTGGGTGGGTGTTTGGATTACTCTGGCCCTGCTATTGTCTAAGAAACAAGTGGTTTGCTTTCTTTGTTCCCTAACTTCAAAAACTTTCTTTTCTACATTTTCCTGTTTAGGGGCGAGGGAAAGCAAAGAGCATCTTGCAAAACTCCCCGACTTATCACAGCTATTTATTATTATTATTATTTATTTTCTTTTTTCCTCTCTCTTTCTCCACGAATTCTGTTTCTTAAATTGGCAGCGCGGGTCCAAGCCTGTAGCCCCAAATCGGATAATCTCTGCAGCTGATAACAAGCAAAAGAGAAGCCAGGCAACAGCCATATTAAAGAAGAAAACAATCAACTCTGAGGTAGATATTTTACTTTGTCCGGTCTAATCACATTTGGAGATGATTGTGCTTTTGATCTGTTGACCATGTTTTACTACAGTAGTAGAGAAGTAGGGGGAGGGGGAAAGGGGTGGAGAAACAGGATTGGATTTGTTGTTTTCTTTTGCCCTAGGAAAGGTAAAGAAAGACTATAGTTGTCCTCAGTGGGAGCGCAAAAGTTGGGGAATCGCCGTGGTCTTTGAATTAGCGATGTTTCTGCATCACAACCGACCCGCGCACTTTGGCGCAGTCAGAGAATCTGAAAGACCGACTCGGGGACTTTTCTTTTACTCACTACTTACCTCGCTTATCTTCCCCCACCGAAGGGGACCAGGAGCCTAGGGTCCAGTATTAGGAGCGTGGGTTTCCTTCCTACAATTTCAAGGGCTTGTTGTGTGAACTTGCTACAACTTTGGAGAAGTTGGAATCCAGCTGCGCCTTTCACCCTTGAGTAAAGTATCGGCTGCAGCCACTAAGTTAGTTCATCCCGTTGGTTCGCATCTTCTCGTTTTCCAAGGAAGTATTTCTTTCTCTTGGTGTTGTTAATGTTAGTTCTAGACTCAGCTGAGGATATTCTCATATTTTATGTATTTTTATTTCGTATGGATTGCTTTATTTTAGGTGTTTGTTGGTTTTTATTTATTCCTTTTTTTAATCCTCATTTTAAGGGTAATATTGTACTGGGAAAGGACAATTATTATGCCAGTTCCCAATTCTAAGTGAGGCATTTCCCCCCCTAATTAATGCAGAGACTCTAAAAGAATTTCCCCCGGCCTGGCCAGCCATTGTAATGCATATACGGATTATTCACGTGGTAATGAGCACATTCGCCAGTTCTTGCTCACACATACGAATAAAAGAAACTTTGAATAAAGATCCAAATGATCTTGCTGGGGGGTGGGGAGAATATTCTTGGAATTCGAACCAATCAACTATATGGTGTGTATATATTTGAAAAGTAGAGATATATTAGAAATATGTATTGGGGTTTAGAGTAATTGCACTGCACTAACCTACCAGTTTAAAAAGCCCACAGGATCAGACTAAAACAAAAAAATCTTTTTTAAACTTTTTGGGAAAATGCTCAGGTTCAAATATTTTGCAAGAGGGAGGAGAGCAATATTGTGGGAAGTTGAAGTAGTTTTGAATGACTGCTACTGTCTGCATAAAATGAGAGAACTCCCATTCCCCCTCCTAGACCTCCATATCTCCTAACCAAATGAAAGCCAGAATATTTTGTTTGCAGATATAAATTCTTTTGATAAACTGCATTTGAGGAAAATGATACATATGTCATCACTCATTTGATTGGGTTAAATGGTTCCCCCAAGATGTGTAGTTTCATGGCTAGATCAATATTGAACATATGATATTTTAATTATAACATGATTTCCAAGAAGGGGGTAAACCCTTAAGCTTGCCCAGAGATGATTATCTCCCAGTGCTAAAGTTAGTTGTTGAGTGTTCAGTTTCTTCCTCGGGATATTATCCTGCTCACTAAAACCATTCAATTTGCAGTCAAAGGGGTGAATTTAATGTTTTGTTAACCTTATACACAGAATAGAAATGTGCAGAAGGATGAGATTATAGTTTGTTCCCTCTGCAATTTTTTTTCTCTCCCTGCACCCACCCCCCCATACTTTAAATAAAGAGTGTTAAAATATTGCTGAGCTGTAGTAGATTAGCAAGGTTTCTTGCCAATGCTGGGAAGCCGGTATTACAGACGGTCCCAGGGGGAAATGGCTCACATTAACCACTAAATGAATATTTGACAAGGGCTCATTCGGAGGTATTATTACTATAAACGTGTCCCTACTGGACTTTTCAAGGGTCAAAGAGCAACGCTTCAATTAATTATTTAGTCTGCTAGTAGATTTGGTTGTAATAGCTGTACTTATTTCTAGAACTGACACAATCTTACAGTAGGAAATCTCAGGAGAATCTTCTCCATCAGCAATGCCTTGGATTGAAATACACACAGAGCCCTGGCATAGCTGACTTTTTCATAAAACATTTTTCTGGACTGTGTGTGTGCGTGTGCGTGTGTGTGTATCGGGGGAGGGGGATTATAGTCTCCTTTTCTATTTTATTTACCATTTTTGGTTTAAAAGAAAAAAAACAAGAGCATAATAAGTTGTCTTAATTTCTACATCATGTCTGGCATAGTCTTTTAGGGCCTTACAATGTGGAGAGAGAGGGGAGGAGATTTATTTATAACCTTTGCCTTTTCTAAGTGGAGATGTCACAGGATTTCGGAAACAGGCAGGCTCTGAGTTTAGAAAGGGTACACATTCCTGTTTGCCAATAAATTTCGGGTATTAAAATGGAAGACTCCATAGGTTGAGTACACTGAGTTCTAGTAGTCTCAGAGTAAATTGGGGTACCAGATAATCCCTCCTCCCCTCCCTACCTATTGGTCTGAACATTTCCAGGTGTAGTGGGGGGTGAGTGTTCCATTTCTGCCATGTCATAAGTTCCTCTGTGACCCCAGGTAAAATGGGAAGGGAATGATTTTGAGAGTAAGATTCTTTAACAATAATATAAGGTGAATGAATAAGAGATAAGCTGCAAGGGGTGAGGGGGGGCGGGATGCAGTAATTACAAACCCAATTCATTCAGCTTTTCAGAACTTTTGTTGTGGGAGCTCCATTGACGGGGTTTTGAGCTGCCACTTTTCTCACATTATAAAGAACTGATCAGCGCCTCAGGGGCACAAGAAATACTGCTTAACTGTATAGTGATGGGGTCTTCTTTTAGAATCCTTACAAGAAGAAAATTAAACAGTGCCTTTGTGTGCACAAGGTTTACTTTTCAGCTGCTAACAGTTTATAGCTAACTGCTCTGAGATTGAAGTTTGACTGTGGTTTGATCGCCTGCTAGTTGGCACTGCTTATTTATTTATTTGTTGTAATTAAAATATTTTTTAATATTCTCCCCCCATTTTATTTATTGCTTTTGGAGAATTTTGTAAAACAGTTTCTTATATTTTGTTTTGTGGAAGGAATTTCCTCTGCCATGAGCTTTAGCAGAGGCTTGAGTTTACATTCTCCAGCACTTCCTCCCCCCCAACCCACCATTATTGCCTTAAAATAATTTGCATCTCACTGTTTTTTATGCTGCCTCTCCTTGCTCTCAGAGCAAAGGCTGCCTTTCAGGACAGCTACAAGTGAGATTGGGGGTAGCGGTTGATTTCTTTCTTTTCATTGCTTTCTTTTTTGACCGAAGTTGGAAGGTGGCTGGATGGATTTCCTTAGGGACCTCGTCTATGAGGTGGATCCCTTAAAGACAGGAGAAGAGGGAGAAACTCCTGACCTTTACTATGAAAATATGGATTAAAGTCCAAAGGGAAACAGCTTCCAGAGTTCTAGAGTGAACAACTGTGGAAAGAGCTTTCCAAAGATAAGGAAATTGCCCAAACCAGAGAATTGGTTTAGTATCTTTCATAGTTATTTTCTATTAAAAACTTTCCTTGAAATATGACCTCTGATATCACCCAGGGACACTTTGTAACCTCTCTCTCTTCTGACGATGCTCTCCGGTTTTACAATTTTTGTTTTCAATTTCTTTATGTTTGGCTTACTTGGACTTTAGGAAATAATGGACTCGACTTTCTTATTTTAACTAAGAGAAGAATTCTCTTTGGGTGGGTGGGTTACTAAGACAAGGCCACGATTTTCATTGGCAGAGAGCTCTCTTTATGTATGCAGGTCTAGATGGATTTTATTTTTACATTTTGGTGCAATGGTGATATTTCTGATTCAGTGAGCGGTGCACTCAGTTTCTCTTCAAAAGCAAATGGAACGTCCTCTCATTTCAGGACGCAAAGATATTTGCTACTTCTGGGATTTTGGACTTGAGATGCTTGCTCTACTTTGCAAAGAAGTGTCAGGTGATTTAAAAGGTCCAAGGAATCGCTCGTTTCATTACCCTCGTCTGCCTGCATGTACAGAATGAAATGTGCGCTATTAGCAAAGATTTCGGCGCCTTGAGCTATCTTTTGCCTCCCTACCTGGCCTTGGGTGCGGGGCGCGGCGCAGGACTGTGAGCGCGCGGGCCTCCCACCCGCTAGCCCTAGGGAGCGCGCCGCGCCCAGCGCCCGGAGCGGATGCGCGGGCAGATGGAAGCTGAGGCGGCCAAGCGCCCGGCGGGGGACCTGACGTCACCGCGGCCCTGGCCACGGCCCCCTTGGGGCTCCCTGGGAAGGTGCTGCGGAGGGCTCGAGTTCTCTCCGCCCGAACCCTACCCAAACGGCCCGATTTCCTTTCTCGGCCCTGGACCGTGCCGCGACGGGCAAGTTTGCAAAGTCCCTCGCCCCTCCGGAGTCCTCTATCTCCTGTACCCCAGCCCTCTCCACGTTGACCTCGTGACGCCAAAGATGGTTCTAGGCCCCAAGCTTCCCAAATCAGAGGTTGACTGACTCACGTTCTGCCTTCCTCTTGCCTTTAATCTCAGACCCTTATTTTAAAGGGGTTATTTGTCCCTGTTTGGTGCCGAGGCTCAGCATGAGTTATCTCGCCCTTAGCCCTTCCCAATGCCAGAGGCTGCGCATTGGCATGGCTGTGGGAAGCCACAGGAGCTACGTGGGCTCCCCGGAATACTGCACCCCTCTAGGATCAGAGTAGGTAGGGATGGGAGGATGCAGATCCTTCACTTCCCCATTTATAAAATAGGGATAATATATAGTTACCTCGCAGAAGATGAGTACAAAGCCACTGACGCTAAATAGGATTAATTGATAGCTATTACTTTTCTTACTGTCCATTGGAATTAGGAGCTAGGAAGGCAAAAGCTTCTCCTTTTAGACTCCAGAGATCAATACAGAAATTCGGGTTCTTCCTCTCCTTTCTGGTCTTGAGCGGTGAAATTAGCCTTGTTCAGACCACCCTTCTTCCTTTTCCAGTGCCCTTCCCGGCTTAGGGTTCGCCTAGGAAGTTATCCTGCAAACTTGCCACCCCTGGGCTTCTTCCTGAAGGGAGGGATGCCGACATTCCGGGCAGGAGCCGCCCCCACACACACACAAGGCAGAAAAATAATTACTGTATTAAAAGGAGCGGTGAATTCTTCCCGAGGGTTCTTATCGCTGGCGGCCAGGCCAGAGCGGGACTGCGCCCCCATCTCCACCTCGTGACGTCAGGGTCTGCAGGGCCTCGGGGATGAAATGATTCGTTTGAGTGTTCCAGAAAGGGCAATGCGAACACTTGCAGGGAGAGGCCAGGGGAAGTGGTCTCCATCCCCAGAACCCAGCTCCAGCTTTTGAGGCTACAGAGGCTGTCGTCCCTCAGCATAACTAAACACACAAGTAGCCAGAGGCTTCACTACTTACATGGTCACGCACACAACACTCATCACTGTGTCACCTTGGCACTCGATATATTTATATAAATATAAATACATATTTATATATTTACATATATAGGTAAACAACGATATAGTTATTTGATTTGCTAAGTAGAGTTTGTTGTGAGGTCTGAATGAGTTGATTTGGGTTTACATTTGTTTTGTTTTGAGACGATCAACGAGTTATACTAAAAGCCTTTACCAAGTATACCATATCTTTATTTTATTTAGCCCTGCATAAGTTTCAGTGGTGGATGGAGAATTGGACTCCCCAAAGTTTTCCGGTTCTAATATGGAGCCATGGTTAGGACAATTGCTTCTGGCTTGCCATTGCTATGCCATTTCCATTTTCTCATTCCTTCTCCACTCCTAATAATTTGTGTAGCTTTTAATAATCTTTTGAGAATCAAGAAAGAATTGCTGAGAGAACGCCTTGGAACAGTGATTTAAACTGTAGATAAGAAAGACATTTGGTCCATGCACTCCATGTAAAATGGATAGAATTATTTGTTGAGTGAAAGCACCTCTGCATTTCTCGAGTTTTGTTTACGAACAGATTTAATTCATTGACTGCCCTTGCAATGGGAGGGGTTCTGGGAACTAGGCCTTATGTTCTGATATTGGTTCAGACTAATGATTTACTGAGAATTAGCCAATATTTCACGTGCAGTCAGTTTAGTATCAACTCACATCCAGGTCGATTTGACTATCACACATAACTCAAATCTGGGTTATTGCATAACATTACAGTTTAATCAGCCTGAAATACTAAATGGCAAACTTGTGTTTTCCTTCTGCTCAAAGTCCTCTTCCCTTTCTTTGTTTCCCCCTTACTCCCACCTCCAAGGAAAATATCTTAAAATTAAGTTTTCCTTGTGAGAGTTTGTTTACTCCAACTTCCGTTAAACTAGCTAACACGCTCTCATCAGCTTTCTAAACACTCTCTCATCAGCTTTGTAAAATGGTGCAAAAACGTCTTGGAGTCTAAGATGGCAAAATAAACCTGAGCATATGGGGGGAAGACATCGTTGTTAGAAAATTGATTTAAATATTTAGCTCACACTTCAGCCTGATGCCTCCCGTACTACTCTTTCTTGCTTTGCTCACTGCCCGCCCCTGGCTCTTGGGTACCTCACTTCTATTAGCAAGCTGGTTCACCAGCATAAATAATGAATGCATTTCGAGCCGCCCTTCTGATAAGATAAATCAGGGGCTTTTCTCTTTTGCAAGTTTCTGTTTTCATTCCCATTAAAACTTCTCCATGCACCATGCTGCAGTGTCTTTCTGCAAAACTTACTCTGCCCATGTATAAACTATGGAGGTATGTTTTCAATAGGAAACATCAGGTAATCTTTTTTTCGAGAAGCCTTACAAGTTAAGGATACAAAATATTTCATAGTTAGTTGTGTGAGCTTCCAAATTAGCTGCATATAAAGTATTTTAAGATTTTTTTGGCTGTCACTGGCTGGCAATACTCATTTTGTGTGTGTGTGTTGGTTTGAAAAGCAGGAAGAAATGTAATGAATTGAGTGCTGTCAGAGATGTCTTCTGTTTGAACAATCTGCGATGGGCTGAATGGCAGGGACTCCCTCATCCAGTGCAGGTGCAGTAGAGCTGGGGAAGGGGGGAGGGGGGCTCCCTCTGTTCAGTCAAAAAGCACCATTCTCCACAATAGACCACACACTGACAGCCAGCGTGACATCAACTCACACTTTCATACTTTTCCCCCATCCATAGTTCTGAGTTCACAAAGTGGCCATACAGTAGCCTTGGTTAGGTTCCTTTAATGAACATTTTGTGGCTCCATGTCCAACATTGAAATCTGCTGAGCCCTGGGAGGAACAAATAGATTTTTAATCGCGAGTTCCAAATCAAAATGTATAGCCATAGATATTTAAAGTTAAGCTGGCCTCTCCACTCTCTCCCAATATCAATGCCCACAACAGCCCCCAGATGATCTGAAAACTCTGAGTTAAAAGTTCTTCTGAGATTTACTAGGTTCCAAGGCACTGTTTTCTGATGTCTGGAGAGAGACTAAACAGGAAAGGAGGGAAGGCACGGATTTCGTGTATTTATTTAAATTTAAAAGAACCCTAGTATTTTATTGTGCTTCGTGAGAGGATTAATCCTGCAAATGAACGAACATTAATCTTGTGGAGTGGAGTCTGTCCCCTTTTGAATTGGTTTTACTGGGAGATAGAGAAGGGGCGGGGGTAGGAAAGGCAGCAACTGTTCGAAAACTCTCGGCAAAGATGCGACCACTCTTTGGCTGCCCCACCACTGAAGGGCCGGACCTTGGGGAGATTTTACTGTACATCTGTTTAAACTCGGGCCTCGGGGCCTCAAGTTTTAAATGGAATTATTGAGGGAGGGAACGCTACTTGAGAAACTATTCTTGTCAATCCCTTCCTGCCCCCATTCCCCACCTGGTTCCTACTCTTCTCCGCCCCACCCCCTTCTGACACTTCTTAATCTGGGATCCGAGCGTTTAGTAGAAAGAGGGAGGAAAGAAGGAGGAAAGGACCTTACGGGCCAGGAAGGTTCCCCCACCGCCGCCGCCGCGCGGGGAGAGATCCCCACGGCCCTGCCACTGGCTGATTTCCCTCTGCCCTCGGACTTGCTGAAGCATCGCGCCGAGGAAAATTGCTCCCTGTTCGCTTATTAAAAACCATGTAACCATATACATTTTTCACCGCGGCAACAAAAATATCAACTTTCGAGCCCTCGGAGCAAAACCTTTATCATTCGCCTGAACATTGTTGTTCAGTGGGTGGGGGGAGGGAATAGGCAGACCTCCCAGGGCAGAAGCCACAGCTTTGCCCAACTCCCGCCTCGGGCGTGGAGGCAAGGAGTCGGGAGTCCGGCGGGGCAGAGCGCAGGGCCGGAGGATTTGGTGTGCAGGGCGAATAGGGGCCAAGTTCTTTAAAACCTCACATAACACAGGAAGAGACGGGTCTTACCATCTCTGTGGCGCCCTTTGCTTGTGACTACAACCAGTTGCCCGTAGGCTGCGATGAGTATGCCTACGGCGCCTACTAAAGTCTGGGCCTCGGACGAGAGGCGTCTCCCTCCCCTCGACACGCTGCCCTCCACTGTTTGATAGCTGCCGCGTCTTCCGGCAGGTACACACCCACAATTAATCTTTCTTATTAAAGCCTCCATTCTGCACCCAAGGGGCGACTCAAACCTATTTAGATTTCCTTGGTTGGCTGCACAAATTTAAGTGGGCAAAGAGTTATAAACCTAATAACAGAGGGCGAGAGAGAGAGAGTGATTTGAGCAGAGAAGACGCAAGATTCACTAGGCGTGTAAGGATGCTGCGGGCCATGCCCTCCCCAGGCCCCCGCCTCGGGGTGCGCTCCAGGCTCTGGGAAAGGCAGCAAACCTCCCGCGCACACACCGCACTCAACATCCATACGCACACCTACACCCCTACCCTTCGCTCACTGAGATTGCCTCTTCCGCATTTCTTACAAACCCCTCCCAGAAAGGCGGAATTCTCAGAGCATCCCAAACCAGGGAACTTCCAGAGAACCAGGGAAGGTTTGCACTGTTTGGGATTAATTGAGAATAATTAACACTGGAGACCGTTAATCACCACTTTGCTGCTCTCTCCCTCTTTTCTGGTCTGCGGCGACTGCCTCTCTTGCTCCGGCTGCCGGCGCGGGTGGGTTCGCTGGTGAAAGTGAAGACGTCGCGGTAGCTGTCACCCAGTTCGGCTGTACTTTTTTAAACGCTCGCATATTGTTTGATTACTAATTCGAGTTAATATGATCTTTATGGTAACATAACAGTGGATAATTGGCCTTTTTTCCTGAACAACAATGTAAATCACAATCGCTTTATTATTTAATAACGTCAAACGCTTCGTTGGATTGGCCCCGACCGAGAAGACCTTTTCTTTCTAGACAGTGTTGTGGAGGAAGAACAATGAAGATCTAATTGTGGAGATTTCATAAGTTGGCTCCCGTAAATGAACAGCTTAGATATGGAAGTTCCAGCAGATGTGGGCACTATTCGCCGTAGAAACTCTACCCCCAACCCCCAATGCATACAGCCCAAACAGTCTATTGGAGGTTTTTTTTGTGGTGGTGGTCCTCAGATCCTAGCAACCACCTAAATCTTCCAGTAGCAATTAGAGCTTTTATCGGGCTTGCTCTTCAGCCCTTTATATTGCCGATTTAGCATCAGGACATTGAGTCCACATACCAAATTAGCGCAACTCCTAAAGAGCCACAGCCACTAATGCGCCCCTTCGGTCACTTTGGTTGTTGGACACCGAGAGCACCGGCCTGGGGCTCTTTAAAAGTCTTATTTTGTTTTGATTTGATTTCAAAAAACGGATTCACCAACGCAGTGTCTTGGAATATACTTTTTCAGGCAGAGTTTTGCCAGGGGCACGAGCCATTATTTTGCTAATTGCTTGCAAGAGCGGACGAAACCCAGAGACCCCTCAAATGCAGATGGCAACGCTTGGAAGGAATGGGTCCCCGCTGCCCGAAAGAAAGATTAGTCACATTTGCCCCCAAAGCTTCAATTCTAATGGCTCTCCGTCGCGGCTCTTGCCGTAGCAGGAGGACGGCTGTCTCTGGGGTCTTAAGACTTCGGAGTTCTTTGCAAATGGGGAACCCTCACCATTTGGAATTCGGAACTAGGAGAGAGACTCCGAGTCTACAGCAGGTTTTGTTTTTGCGTGTGCCCGCCTCTCCATTTTATTCAACTTCTACTGCCTGTCGGGAGGCAGAACAATTCGCCCCCCCCAGGCCCCAGCCCCGCGCCCGCCCGCCTCGCTTCTAAGATAAACAGGAGGTGCGAAATGCTTCGCCTGCACACGCGCCCTCGGGGCCCCTCTCCCCTCATCCCCCGCGCACCGACTGTGCAGCTGTCCTCGGCCCAGACCTGGGTGGAGATACCCCCCCTTCTCTTCCCACCCGCATTTTAAAACCATCACATCGACGGTTCTAGAGTCATGTTCACATTTTTGGCCCCCTTCCAATTTCTTTCCGGTCCACTCTCCCCCTTTCTGAGAACCGAAAAAGTGACAAGGAGAAGAGTTGGGAAATTGAGGCCATGGATTTTCAAGTTATCCCCCCATCCCCCCACCCCCATCCCCCGCCCTGTTAAAAGTGTATTTTACCACAAGGAGTGCATTAGGAAACTTTCCCTAACAGGACTTGGGCGCAGTGTTATTCTTCTCTAGGGGCCCGCTGGCCTCCCCGCCCCCGCTGGACAATGCGCGCTTTGAGGCTCGGTGGCCTGCAGGCAGCGGGAGACGAGGGGACTGGGCGGCCTTCCTCCAAGGGGCCCGCAGCTGGGGGAGCGCCGGGCAAGGAGCAGGGCCGGGGAGGCGGGCCACGCAGGAAGAAAAACCATAAAAGCAGCCCTCCACAGAGGCCCGCTTTAAGGACGGGAGGGCAGGGCGGCTGGGGAGGGGTATGTGAGAGGTTTTGCGCTTTGTTTCTTTCTTATTCCCCCCTCCCCGACACCCCCCCCCCACGCCATCCAAACATTTTATTTCGACACAGAATTAGGCAGCCTAGGTTTTCCAACCCCCTCGCCCTCACTCTTGGGTACCTGGTCTCTGGTTAATAATATCTCAACCCGGGTCTTTAACGCTCAAATCGACCCAAGCCTGGCCCCAGCCTTTCTCAACGCCCACTCCCCCCCTCCCCGCTCGGGGTTCCAAGCCACAGGAAAAGCCCCCCGGCCAAGCATTCTGGGACGCTACTTTCTAGTTTGGGGTCTTTTTTTTTTTTTCCCCCAAAGAGAACACCACCACCCTCCCCTCCAAGCAGCCTTAGGCTAGGACCTCTGGAATCAGCAGAAGCCCTCGGAGGGTTACCATATTGATGGAAGAATTTGTCTGTTCTTTTAAAACTTATACCAAACCGGGCGCCAGGGCCACGTGCTGTGCCTTCGAAACGCCGCCGCGGGCCCTGGCTTTCAGCGCCGCGGAAGCCTGGCTGGCGTGGAGCGGGCGCGGAAGCCACGGGCAGGGGTTAGGGGCCCGCGCTGCGCCGCAGGTCCGGCCGCAGCGCTGAGTGAAGCGAATTATCTGGAGCGTGTTTGATCTGGGGCTGCGTAATCAGCTTCTGCTTTATTTGTTTGTTTGTAATCTCATATTTAGCAAGCTGGGACGGTGGCAGCAAGGGAGAAAGGAAGGGATAGAGGAGGGGGCTTCGCAGTAACCACACCCCTTCCTAATGAGTTAATTTCCATATTTGCGCCTCCGGCATCTAGCGCCCTCTTTTTCCCGACGCTACCGTGTTGTTGAGTCTTGCGCAGCGCAGACGCCTCCACTCTGGACTGAAATGAAAAAGCTCGCGGTGGGAGCAGAAAATTGGTCTATTGATACATTCGCTCCGAGTGTTGCTTGATCGTGGCCTCACCGGCCGCCGATTGTTCCCCCCACCCCAAATGGGGCGCACACGGATTGCCGAGGGCTCGCAGACACCCAGGCAGGCAGCAGACAGAAACTGACCTTCCTGCCTTTTCCCTTGCTCCAACTGTCCGACCCCCACGCCCCTTCCTTTTTACCCAACTCCGGATTTTTTTCTCTCTCTCTCTCAAGGTGAGGGCAGTAAGGGCAGGGTCGCATAGAAGCGGGGGATATAATCCCAAACGAATGAATCAAAAGTGAAAGTTTCAAAGTAGATCCCCGATCCTGATCGAGAAAAGTAATGCTATCTTGCACTCGAGGGAGTGTGCTGGCCCGAGTGTGGGTATATAAGAGAGGGAAGGAGAGAAACTGAGGTTGTGATGTTTGTCTGTACTCAGTGGGTTAAAAGTCGTGGCAAAGACAGTGAAGTTTTGGAAGACAGTAGAAAACTCAAGGCGGGTTTCAGGTGCTTCTAACCTGGTTTCCTATACATTTTCGTGGTGAGTGTGCTCAGAAAATTGGAGAAACAGACTTCTCCAATGGACTCACTCCCCCCTGACCCCCATCACACCACCCTCCTTACTTTGCCGCGCGCGAACTAGGGTGTGGGCTCCGGCTTGAACTCCAAAATAGCGTGGTTGTCAATTGCGAGCTGTAGCAATATCAAAGTGAACTGTCCCAAGTAACTCTTGTCTAGAAGCTGGGAAGAAGCTTAAGCAGCTCGCTTTAATGATGATTTGTAGCTCGGCAAGGGGCACGGACAGCAAACACCCCGCAGGTGTGTGCCGTAACACCACCATCCGGACTTGAATGTAGATTACTCTGGCGATCGTTTGATCGGCCCTTTGAAACCCTTTACAATTGCCTGTGACGAACGGCCAGTCTCAGTTTTACTCTGAATAATGCCTTGAGGGTAAGTCCTTCGGGCTTTTAAAGAGCGCCAGTATTTTTTTTTTTTAAGAATAAAAAAAGAAAAACTTTCGATTTTGGTTTAGACATTGTCAACTTTGAGTCGCTAACAAGCATCACTCAAGCTATTCAGTACTTAATGACCGTTACCTTTGCTGTCTTACATATACAGACGTACATATACATATATATATGAAAACGAAGTCATTAATTTTGTCTTCTTTAGTTCCAAACTGCCCGGCCTGTTTATAGATGTTTCTATGGATGTTTATTATAAACCTGCATTATTATTATTAATGCCATTGTTAATCTTGTCTTAACTCCTTCTGTATTCTCTCTGAATTGTATCTCTTTGGGCAAGTGGGAGTTTAACTTAAACATTAAGACTTTCCAAAGTAAAACTCTCTAGTTTAACCCTCGCCAACACCTTCGCACCAACCCCCATCACCAAAATGAAAAAGGTAGTGCTATTCAACCTTTAATATTTACTTAGAGTGTTTACATAAGAGGAGGAAAATGAACTTTTGTCTGAAATGTGCAACAAGCGGCACTTTGATTTCATAAAATACATGTCAACAATTGCAAGAGCTTATCCAACTAGGGTAGGGGGTGGAGGGTGGGAGTGCAGTTGAATTAAAGGCCCATTCCTGCCACTTCAGACTACAAAGGGTTACACATAAATAAGTGCCACATTTGCCTATTGCAAAAGTTTCCTCGGTGCTTTCTAAGTCACAACAGGGGAGGGGGAAAGCTGTCGTTTATTATCCAGCTCTGGGCAGGAGCAGACCCCAGTACCACGAGGCTCTTAGCTTTGGCCGGCAGAAGAGGGGTAGCCTTTCAACAGCAGCCCCCTTTGTTCTCCTGATCTCTTTCCCAATTTCAAGCTTCACTTGCACATCCCAAGTTTGTGTGTTAATGACGCTATTACCATCTGGCTTGCCCTACTTTCCAAAAGATATAAATCTCCTAGCTCCATTGCCCGCATTATCATTTAAGTGCCACCATAGCCAGAAGAAAAAGATGCTTTCAAGACTCCAGATTCTCTTGCACTGACTACCCCTGGCATGACTCTTCCACTATATTTATAGACTATACATTGGGTGCAGGAGAGCCCCTTGAGAGACCTGATTTCTCAAAAGCTGTCCCTCCAAGCCAAGGAAGACACGCTACTGAGTGAAAGGAAGGCTTCAAATAAATTTCCCCTTAAAATATTTTTGTTTTGTTTGCAGCAGGCAGATCATATGACCCGACATAGTTTTACGTGCCTGTGCCTTCCTTTCTCCCGATTTATGTTTGTAAAAAGTCGTAGTGCAACTGCTGGACATCCAAGACGTGCCACTCTTCTAACCCTATTTTGAGTGGGAGAATAGACTGATATCTTTATGGGTGTGGAGACAGGGGTGAAGGGAGAAAAAAAAGGCCCGTGAGGCAACTTTTGACAGCTAGGCCAACTGCATCCCTCCTCTTAAACCCTTACTTTTATAGTGCCTGCATAGATGTGTACATGTTGTGGGATGTACATACCTCTAGCTATAGATCTAGATCTACCCCTTCTTTCCTAGATAATCAGTGGTTTGCGTGTTTTGAGCACAAAAGCTGAGAAACTACAACAAAAAGAGTTGGGCTGGCTTGTGAGTGGCTCCACAATGACGTCATTTATCTGGCCAGGTCTGAGTGAATAGAGCAGAGCAGTCTGCCTCTGCGTGTGTGGAGTCTAGGCTCAGGCCGCTAGCTGATTTGAACAGCTCGTTTCCCTTTGAGGTCTTCTACTGTTTGTGGCCCTAGACAGCCATATCCAGGCGCACCTCTTTCCTTGTGATGTACTCTCTCCTTCCCAATGCTATCTTCACAGAGGTGAGTTCCACTAAGGTCAGCCAACCCCACAGGCTGGAAGTGGAATTGGAAAGGTGAACTTCCCAGGTTCCTAGGAGAAGCTCTTAAAATCGTCAGGATTTGAGCAGACCCCTGTCCCTGTCTCTTAAAAAAAATCTTATCTGACAGAGAAAGCGTCTTTAATAAAATACATTCTTCTTGAGGGATGAAAAAAATCACCTGTAATATATTCCTAATACTTTGATCTGAGCACAGAAGGTACCTAAAACAGTGATTAATTTATATCACACCAGTGTGGCTGTTTGCATGCAAAAGCCGCTTTTTTTTTTCCAGTTCACTTTCCTGCTTTTTCTCCCCAAACTCAAAAAAGATCTTATTTAGAAATGTGTATCCCTATTTTTTCCTTTTGAGAATATTATCAAGTTGATATGAACAAACTGCAGAGGATATACCATTTAAGTAAGATGCACTTTTAATCACTGATCATTAAAATGGTTATGTTAAATATACTCAATTACATGCATGACTTAACTCTAACAGTACTTTCTATTCTCCCAGCTGCTCACGTATTCCTTAACGATAGTCTGCGGTAGAAACTTGATTATGCTGAATTCATACATTTCGATGGATTTCATCAGCCTAATTAATGCCTCAGTGTGGTCCTGGGGTCTGAATGAACCCTTTACCATGTTTGAGGTTAAAGGCAGTATTGGAATGTAGAAGGTTTTTCTTTCTTAGTTACTCATGAGGTACTTTGGAATTCCACTAAGCAAGGTAGGTAGCAGTTGTTAAACATAGAGCAAAACAAGGACACCCATCCCGATGGCAGATAAAATGAGGCTAATCCCTCATCCTTACTTCCACATCAGTATTTCTGGATTTGATAGACAATCTCCAAATATTTAGTAAAGAGGAAGTTACCACCTGTCCGTTGTACCTTAAAACTATGCTAAAAAGGAAAAGTTGAACATAGATTTATAACTGGTGGCTAAATAAATTTCCTTTGATTCATCAAGGCTGTCCCTACTCCCCGCCCTTCTTCCTGCTCCCATAACTTTCAGACGACTTTCCCCCTCCATTTCAACTTTCACGTTTCCCAAAGAATCACTCAAGGCCAGTGTTCCTGAGAAACTCCAGTCACCCCCCGTGTGGGTAACTGCATTCAGTCTTTTCAGGTGTAAATTAACATCTGAATACATCTCAACCTTACTGACCCTTGCTACCACCATCACCACCCGGGCCTCAGCAGAGTCTCAGCTAATCTGCACTGCCACAGTTGGCAGGGCAGACTGAGGTTGGATTTCCCAAACCCCACCCCCAAAAAAAGGACCAAAAAGTGCTCGTGTTGCCTGTGAGAGCAGTACTGATATCTGTCCATGTCCAATGAGACACCTGTGGAAGAATATCATTTAAGGCATATTTTCTTGGTGGTCAAGAAAAGAAGTGTACAGAAAGAGAAAGAAAAAAAGAGATGGCGGCATCTTTAAGAAATATCCCAATTTCGGCAGGTGAAACTTGAAACATTTACCTCACTTTGAATTCCCAAGGACAAACAGTTCATGCCAGAAGAGCTTCCCTCCAGCAGGGGATTCACTGACTCAGATCCTAGTGGCAGCAGGGCAACATCATACCTCAACATCAATATGATTGAACAGGAAGGATTTGAGATCTATAACCAAATTACCACCTTGGAACTTTGGGCTTGTTATGCTAATGTAATGACTTCTGTAGTAAGAGTATATTTTCAGAGTTGGAAATTAGCTTTTTAGAACGCTTTGTGTAATGACAGACATTAGACAGAAGAGACAAATGTGCCAGCAATGGTGGCACAATACTCCTGGCAAACACCCTGGACCATTTTAACAGATAAATGGAGACCCAGATGTATGTATGTTCGTAAAATTAAGCTGAGAGTGAGTTTGGGGAACTGGGTGAAAAAACAGGTGCAGCTAGAACACTGCAGTGGTGAAGATGCTCTTGCTATACCCCGCTTTTCTCTCAGACCTAGTTGAGTAGCACCATGCATTGCTCAGTCCCTTGGGGTGGATGCCTGGGTAGAAAAAAGAGAAGTATTACATAAATAGCACTGCGAACAAACAGCTCTTCCAGCTCATGGTTTGTGTGCTCTTAAGTTTAGATTGCAGACAGTAAGGGAAAGAAATATTTTCTGTGTGTGTTGAGGGGGAATGGAGTTGGGGGGGTGTATGAAAGCATAGAGAGAAATGAACAACTTAACAGTTTAGAGCTATGTACACACTGGGGTTGTCTAGTACGTGTCTTGTACCCAGAGTATCATATCTCTGCACTGTGTGATTAAGAATTCAGGCAAATCCTCAAGTTTGTGGTATCGACTTCATGTGGTTTATGTCTTAAGAATCGAGGACAAGATGGTTTAGTGCACCACATTTCTAAGTAATAATAATAATACTCTCCAGTGTATAGGGCTGGGATAGGATCAGTCATTTCTGATAATTGTAAACAAGGTAAATTCACACACTGAAAAAGTATCCAAGAAAAGAACTCTTTTCATCAGTTATCTGGATGTCCTTAATGGACATCAGAGCTCAGTCAATCCCAGCCTGGTCATTGTGTGCCTAGTTCTTCCCCTCCCCATCCCCTGCTCCAACCCTGGCCCCACCCACCCAGGACAGTTACTTTGGAAATAAGTGACTTGGTTCCTGGATGGGTTTTCACCCCTTCTGCATGACACAGGTTCCAAATGTCAACTTGCAGCTATGGAGAAGCCTGTGAACTATGATAATGGATAAACTCTACTGTGTTAACAGTCCCGTTTGGGGCTAGTGCAAGGTTGCCAAGACAAAGTCTGAATGACTTGGGGGTTTCTGAGAACTTGTAAAATGAGGCCAATTTGAAATGTTGGCACTGAATGCTGAGCTTTTTATAATAGCCCACGTTGTCCCATTTTCTTCTAGAGTTGAATAGGAGTAAAATACCTGGCTTGATGCAGTGGTTCTCTGATGACAAATGAACTAATTAGAGGTGGCATTTCTTAGTTCATCCCAAAGATCTTAGCCGTGGTAGATGTGGGAAATGCAGGCTCCAATAACTTTAGTTTTAGAAAGGACAAGTTTTATGCCTTCATGCTTTGAAATTATAAACAGAATTTGTCTCACCTAGCTTGCTACTGTCTGATCCCCTGTAGCACTTTTCTTTGTATAGGTGGGTCCAAGTAGGCTAAGGGTAACTGTACTATTTAATACGTCAGTTCACTGGCGGAGCAAATCTATGAATGAGATTACCTTTCACTTTTGGTGCGTAAAGGATTCATAGTATGCCAAGGTCATGAGGCTTCTTGGCAAGGTTCTTGTGAGATAAATTAACCTTTTAATCACATAATCTATCAAGTGGGGTAGATTCCACAGTAGGTCCACCCAGTACTACTTTTTTTTTTTTAATGCCAGTGGTCAAAGAAGTCAGTGAGTTAAAAGTACTACATCGAAGATAAAAGGGGAGAAAATACAGATAAGGAAGGATTACATCTTCTTCATGCTCTCACATGATATGGCAGCATGTACGTGGCAGATTGTAGAGAGAAGGCCAAAATGCAACTAGAGACAGTGACATTGAGGCAGAGAAAGAGCTTGCTGGAGATTATGGGTTCCTGCTACTTATGATCAGATGCCATTCAGTTACTTTTGAGCTGAAGGATTTATATACTGCAGAAATCCTGATCACATTGATGGTAATGATGTAGGACTTCAAAGGATGGGTGTTGAAGTTGTTGAACATTTAGTTTCAGATTTCAACTCCAAAATCCAAATCTGAATTGCTCATTGGTTCAGGGAGGGAAATGCCTAATTTGAAATTGTCGTAAGCTCTATGAGAACAGACAGACTTAGATGAGGTTAGAAATAGCTTTGAATCCCAGATCCCAATACTCTTATACTACTTGATTATAGAAGAAAAAAGGAGCACCTGGTCTCCAACAAGGAGAGAAGCCTATCTGAAGTATCTCAGCAGGTCCATCCTTAGCCGATCATAGAGACCACTGACATTTAAGCCGTCTGGGTAGTTCTGGTCTCGTGTCATCCAAACAGCACATTTTTCAAACTCAGAAATGCCAGATCGTGTTATTTCTGTGGCAAGGGGTTGCTTAGGATCTGTGACAGCTGAGTTTTTCCTATTGATTATGTGACAATGCAGTTCATTTATAGAGTTCAGGGAAATGAAAAAAGCTTCCAGTGTAACAAGAAGACCCTTAATTCAAATGCTGTGTTGTATTTAAAAGCAGAAATCAAAATTCAAGTTGGAGAAAGTGGAAGAGTGAATTTAACTGTGAACTCAAACTTTTATAGCTAAATCAACCTCCGAGGAGGTCTGTGACTGATAATTGAATCTGAAGCCATAAACAAACCACGCAAGAAATCATATCTTACATAGAGAATTCATATTTTGATCAGTGTATGTGTTTCAAGTTGCTCCTAAATTTAAAACACATAGTGAATCCAAAACATAAAAAACAAATCAAAGGGCACTCTGTGAATCCGGTGTAAGGGGGTGGGGGTGGGGACGGGGGGAGGTGTTGATAGAGGCACTAACATGCAAACACTCTGAAAGATCCTTTTCAGATTTATCTTAAATTCTAAAATGATGTAATATGCACACATTCTTCCAATGCATCCACAGGTGAAAATATCATTATTATTTCTCTTGAGCCTTAATTCCTAATGATTTTCTCTGTCGCAGGATACAGACAGGCTTGCAGAAGTAACTAGACGTCCGACACACGCCAAAGTCTTGCGGGCCCAGGATTTCAAACAAAAGAAAACTCGGGTAAAGTTGACTTTAAATCAAGGGCGCTTGAGACCGTAGACACGCGCACCCAGCGGGTTAATTGGGAGAGGGAAGAGAGAAGCTCCTCCTGCAGTCTGTATGAGTCACGGGAAGAAAGAGAGCCAGAGCTGGAGCAGGCGGGTGGGAGCCCAGCGGGCCTGCACTGCGCGCGGTCCCTGGTTCGGGGGCGGTGTGGTGCCGGGCGGGGGCGGGGCGCAACCTGGGAACCGCGGACCTGACTGCGGCCCGCGCCTTGCCCACCCTTTCGGGCGTCTTGCTTCTTTATTGCCTGCAAGCCGTCCTGAACGTTGAAGGCGCTATTATCGACCATTTGTCAGCCCGAATTTGTCGCTAGCAATAACTTTTGGTGGCGTTTCACTCTCAGGCACTTGAGTTTTCGGATGAGGAAACTGGTGGTGGGCGAGCACTGTCCTGTGTTCTGCTTCTCATTTCCACGTGGCCCAGGCAGGCAGAAGAAGGAGAAGGAACTTTAATCCGACTGCAGTGACTCCAGCACACAAGCCATGGGTATCCAGGGGAGAAAACTGGTTTCATGTCCTACAAAACTCTCCCCTTCTCCCGAGGTCCTTCATAAAAGGGTCCCTCATCTCCATCTCCCACCCCTCCCACCCCCAAATGTGTGTTCTTGGGCCCACAAGTCATTTCGGCAACCTGGGACTAAGTTATGGTTTTTTTGTTTGTTTTGCTTGCCTCTTCCTTTGCGTTTGTGGGTGCGGATGTCTCTCAAACACCCAGAGCCAAGGCCTTCACTCTAAACTTGAACCCTTCACCTTTGTGTCCCTCTTCTTCCCTTCTTCTGGGACTGGTGGGTGCGGTGGCCAAGAGGCGGCCTTTCCTGAGGATGGAGCAGCTGGGGCAGCTGCGATGGAGCAGCTGCTGTGCCTCGCCCCTCTTTTCTCAATCATTAAAATTCAATTTCAAAATTTCTGTCTTGAACAATTTCCTAAGGAGCCTATGAAGGATGCCAAAAGAGTGGGCCCCTTTTCAAGCGGTCGTGTCTCAGCAGAAGGCAGCCACTGGCCAAGTTGCCCTAGGCTGTGCCCTTCTGGAGCAGTGCAGTGGACAGTGTCTAAAACAGAGGGCTGTGCCCACCTGGACTGAGGGAAGAGGTCTGGCAAAGTCTTAAGGCAGGTCAAGAAGATGGGGAAGGCAGCCAGCTTTTCCGTCATCCACACTGTCGCTGGAGCACAGCCTGCTTGGTCCTGGGGGTGGAACTCAGAACCAAGTGGGAAGTTCTCACTCTTTAATCTCACAATTCCTCACTTAATTTCTTCACCAGCCTCTCATCCTTGATTCAAAAAAAATGTTTGTATATCTGAAAGTTCCCTTCTGCTAAGGAGTTTCCCTTAACAGCTCTTTCTCCTTTGGGTGAAGTCTGCTTCTGGGAAAAGGGGAGAAGACTAAAGTGTTTTGAGAAACAAAATGATAGATGCACACACATAATGTGGTGTAGGTAGCCGAACTTCATCAGGAGCCTCGAGTAGCCAAGCAAACATTCTTCTGACCCAACCTCAGAGTCTTTTTTCACTCCCTGCTCCAAAACATTAACATGTAACTAGTACCCAAAATGCTTTCCTTAACTAACACTCATTGGAACCTATGGAAAGGATATAACATTTCTTTGAAATTCTAGATGGGAGTTAAGGACTACCTGACTCCTATTGCCTTCACCTCTTAATCATACATAACTGTCTTCCTAATTTACCAGCCTCCTTCCCTATAAAAACCCCTCAGCATACCTCGTACTTTTTCTCTACCCCTTACTCTTTTTCCCTCTGGGGCCCTGAGCCAGATTCTCAGAATTAAATCATGATCTTCTCCCAAATGCCGTAACAAGTTAGAAGGGGAGTTTGGGGATTGCAATGAAAATACATGATATAGAAAGTAAATTTTATAGTTGGATGCAGTTGACAAGTGGCAGTTTGGGGTATCAGCAATGAATTCCCCATTTTTCTACAGGCCTCTTTTTACTTCATTTTTGGAATCCACTGATCCTAATAAAAACAAGTTAAAACTGAACTAAATTAGAGAAATATTAAAGAAAGACCAGATTAAGCCCTTTCTGGACTGGCAGCCATCAAGTCTTACATAGCTCATGGTTATTTGGATAGACTTTCGTACCACTGGAAGCTTGGGCTAACACCAAAAGCCCTGCTTCTCAGTATTTAATTATAAACCTGGCAGAGTGCAGACTCTGTACCAATTAAAAGAAAATCAATCAGTGCCTGTTAGCCATAACAAATCAATAAAAACAATTAGCTGGAGAAATAATATTAACAACATACCTTTGTTACCAAAGTTTCTGAGAATTTTGAAGCTTCCTACAGCACATATTATCATATTGTTTCACTACCTGATTTTGTGGAACTTCTGCTTGTGTGGTACCTAAAGTTGTTTCCTGGAAGGGTAACTTGAATGAGTTTTACAATCATTTTATACCATAGCTCCAGAATAACTCTGTCTTCAAGGCTCTGAATAGGTCTACTGCTATGGGCTTTTAATATCCTTTCTGCCAGTGAGGAGGCCACAGATTGTAGTGGAGAACTTACTAGACTAGATAGAAGTGCTGAGCAAGCTCTAAGTTCCAGTTGAGGCATGTAACTAACAATGTGTAAGGAAGGAAGTTTATGTTCCTGGCTTCATATTTTGCATACGTAAAGGAAAGAGATAGGACCAGATAATCTCTTAAATCCCTCCCAGTCCCTGAATTCTGTAGTTCTATAACAAACTGGTGAATTTTCAACATAAGAGAAGACCCAGGTCTATGGATCTTCTAAATATCTATTTCATTGTCGTTTTAGTAGAAATTTATGCAGAAAACTGACAAATGATTTTTGGTCTTTTCCTGGGAGAGATCCTAGCTTTGACTTGAGGGAACCAAACTAAGAGACTTGGCACTCTTTTCTTACATACAAATGAACCAGTGTCTTATGCTTCAACTTCTTTTCCTTTTCAGATCCAACTTAGAAATAATGTTTCACTCAAGATAAGGTTTGTAGTTTAGGAGATTCTGGTCTGGCTTGCCTCACTTTAAGACTTCTATCATCTCTTTTCAAAACCTGAGGAGGACCTCATTTCCTGTTTGATAGTTCTTCATGCTTTGCCAGCCTCCGGGTCTTTAAGGAAGCTTGCCAAGAGCTCCCGTCTGGGAAGGACAGTCTGAGTTCATCATAGAGAATGAGCTGGCACCACAGTTGTAGTGACTCACCAACCTCATTGCCCCCTTTGCAATGGCAAGAACCACACTATCTAATTGAAAGACCTGTGTTTTAGCAAAGTGCACTTGGATCACATGGCAAAATCAACTCAAAATACATCTCCAGTCTTTCCTTTCACTGGATGTTTTAACACAAGACAAGAAAGGAAATTATATTCTGAATTATATTTTCGGTTCTTTTTTTAAAAATTAAGATTAATTAACAGATACTTGGTTTTATGTCCATTCTGTTCTAAGAATTTAGTGGTGATTACAAAGCAATGAAAATAGGTCACAGCAAAATGAACATTCAAGATTAGGTTAAAACATTCCTCTGAAATTTCAGTATCCATTTTTGGAGTGTCAGTTACTACATTTCTGTAATTCATCATTTTTTCTTTCTTGGCTTAGAGTCAAGATGAGAAATGATATTTAGACCAAAGACATTGTTTTGTTACGTACCCACCGCTTTTTAAAATGCAAACCCACCCTCTCCTCACCAATGCTTAATCATTTGTGTGTGCTTATGTTCACACACAGACACACCCACACATGCAGAGTTGCGGGAGAAAGTCCTTTCAAGACTTCCAGGACCTGGGTCATGTAAGAGGCAGATGAGAAAATTAAAGGAGGGCCAGAGCAATAGCAACACTAAGAGTCCATTATTTCACTTTACAAAAAGTCATTAAACAGTACACAGGCATTTTTTTTAAAGCAAGTATTATTATAATTAAATAATATCATACTTCTAAATTATTATGATTCTTATCTAATTTCAAGTCACATATAGGAGCCATTTAAAAGTATTTTGCATTACAATCTGTCACCAAAAATCAACTAGTAGAGTTTTATAATGTGCATAGGTTTACCCCATGGGGAATTAAATTTTAATTCATGAGTCTTTCCATTGTTGTGGAACTTTAGGACAAGATAGCATTTGGTATTAACATAGAAGAATATTCTATGGCTTTTTTTTCACTTTAAATTGCTCTGAAAGAAACTGCACCTTGATTTTTTTCCTCCTAGTATTCTTTTGTTATGTTAGAGTGTTTTCACGACATTGTTTTTAATGTAAACATTATTTTATTAAGTCATTTGGTAAAACAATTTTAAAACTATATAATAATGGCCCCTTGTTTTTCTCCTTTTATTATTTCAAGTCAAGCAAAAATGGACACTTTTCTCTCAGGAAAAAAAGTATCGAGTATGTTTTTGACCCAAAAATGATTATTTAGTTACAGTATTTTTCCCCTACTAAATTAGCATTTATGGGAGATCTTATTTCAAAGCTGATTATTCTCAAAGAAAAGCAGAGAGATATAAGAATTTCCAAGTAAATTAGGTTGCTTAAAACATATTTTAATACATTATTCAAATTGTTGTCAGATATTCGTTTAAAAAAAAAAAAAAAAAGCAGTATCTGTTCCAAATGTGAATTTGGTTTTTGAAAGACCTTACAAATTCCAATTTCTTTAGGACAGCAGAGGAGATTAAAGTCATAGACAATTTAGAGCTACTTCAGTTTTTTTTTTTTTTTTAACTTTAACTGTGATAGGCATTTCTGCAAGGTAGGTTTTAACATATTTTTTTCCTAATTTTTTTTTTTCCTTCTTTCAGTAAGAAGGATAAGCTTTTAGAGTACCCAGTCACCGTGGTAACTGCCAAAAAAATTCTCCTGAAGTTTGAAGAGGTCAGCTAGCAGGGTCAACAACTCTGGCCTCTCTCTGAGCTCGGTCTAGCATGCCCCAGCCTGCAGTTGGAGTGTCAGGCCAGATCTGACCCTGGGAGGTGGACTATTCCGGCTCTGATATAAATTTTTTGAGTCAGTTCATGGCCTGGACTCTCCAGGTGGCCTCCAAAATCGATTTTGACCCCCTGACCTTGTCTCATGGAGGCATAGCATCCACCCTAAGTAAGGATTTAGCCAGGAGTGACAGCTTTCCACTGAGTGTTATTGGGGACAGTATAAACAGTTTGGAAAGCAAGTAAGGAGGTGTGAGTGCTAGAAATCATTAAAAGCACATTAAAAAACAATTAAAATTTTTTTCTTTGCTTAAAAAGAAGTTTAAAATGTGTATTTCTTATATAATTCCTATGTGATTTGTAAGATTTTTTAAATCAAAGAAGAGGTTTGAATATAAATACTCAAGAAACCACACATCTTCATCCTTTTATATAGTTTGTTACAAATATGCAAGTAAGATAGCCTGACTTGCAACAAAATAGGTACAGCAGGGATGTTACAAGTAGGGAAAAGGGAAGCTAGTTGTTAAAATACATTAATAGGTAAAGAATTTCAAGTATTTTATTTTTTTCAAGTATTTTAAATATTACATTTCATGTGCTTGTGTCTTGAACTGTTTAAAATGTGAAAATATGGAACCTTAAAAAGAAACAACCACCACCTGAATGAAGATAAACTTGCGCTTCACTTTAAGTGCCTTGCTACTTTGTAAAACAAATAGCCAATACATTCATTTGGATATAAATGAGATAAAAATTATCAGTAGGGAAAGACAGATCTTATAGAGCTAAAGAGGAGAAAACAATAAATTAGTAGTGTCTCTGAATTAACTTTAAGTGTTTTCAATAGTTTAAGATATCAGAAGCTTGGAAAATAATGTTTGTAAATCATCAGTGATTCTTTTTCCTTCTTCTTCTTCTTTTTTTTTTTTCCCCAGGATGCCACCCTGAAAGTTTTATTTTCTCCAGGAAAGTAGAGTTCTCTTTGAGAGCTCTAGCCTGTGAACTCAGTATGTAAATGTGGTCATCAAGCAAGATGGAACTGCGAATAGGGAAGATTTTGAGTGTTTCTCTTTCTTAAAATCCTTCACAATATTCCTTTTTCCACTGGTACTTTGCTCAAAGTTTCCCCCATTTCCCAGCTCTGATGAAATGGCTCTAAAGCAACCCTGCAGTAGCTAAACTGATTGTACTGTGAAGTTGTTGAGATGGCATTTCATCTGAATCCTTTGTAAAAATTAGATTTTAAGTAGGGGTGAATGTCTTTTTGGGGAGAGGGGACAAGGGAGAGTGGAAGAAGAGGGGGAGGGGACTGAGCAGTTTATATACATATATACTCTTTGTGTTTGAAGGCCTCTGTGTCTTGGCTTCTCACTATGTTAAATCCCTATTATAAAACTTATCTTCACAAAGCCTATTATAGTATTCTGAGAACAAATTGGACCATGAATAACTTAGTTGGAAGTGCAGATTATTTTCTACTCAGGGAAAGTTAGAGATGACAACAGTTTAGCTAAAAGAATAGTGATTAATCTTAAATAGATGGATTTCAAAGTTTCACTCTTGATGAAGAATACCTTTTATATTTCCCCTCTTCAGACTCATGTTTCCACTTTCTTTGTATTAAGAATTGTCCTAGTGATTACATTGTCCACCTAATACAGCATGGCTCTAACTGTAGATCCTTTTCTTACAGGTTGTTAATCTGTAATCTGAGAGGTGACCAGAAAGACACTCTACTTCCTATTGGTTAAATGTATGTTTTTGAAGTGGTACCCATGCTTAGACATCAAACTCACTGTTAGGAATATGTTGCATAAATCATAATTTCTCAACTAGATAAAATTATTACTTCAAAACATCTTAGGGGCTTCCCTGGTGACGCAGTGGTTGAGAGTCCGCCTGCCGATGCAGGGGACACGGGTTCGTGCCCCGGTCCGGGAAGATCCCACATGCCACGGACAGTCTGAGCCCATGAGCCATGGCCGCTGAGCCTGCGCGTCCGGAGCCTGTGCCCCGCAACGGGAGAGGCCACAACAGTGAGAGGCCAGCGTACCGCAAAAAAAAAAAAAAAAAAAAAAAAAAAACTTAAATTTGTTTAATGCCCTATAGCTTACAAAGCACTTCTCAGTTCATAATTTTGTTTGATCCTTAGAATAATGTTATGAAATAAATATCATTAATCCCATTTTACCAACGAAGAAGCTGAGTCATTGGCACACTGTGATCCAGCTGATAGATGGAAGAACTGGGATACTAACTCAGATTTTATAGTTTCTGTTTCAAGTGATTAAACTATAGCAATAGGTTTTTAAATTTTTTATGTGTTCTATATCCCTGAAAATCAAGATTTTGTATTAAAGAGCAAAGTTTTTGTATTTCACAAAAAAGTTAAAAGACACTATTTAAAAAATTCTATTCATTTAGAAGTGAATTTTGCTAATTATTGTTTTCCTTTGTTTGTGTGTGTCTATCTGTCTATCTATCTATCAATCAATGGTCTTTCAGAGTTAATCTCTAAAAGTCAAACAGGGGCAGCCCTCTATAAATTAAATAACTACCTGGAATTTTTTAAATGTACATGAAAACCATGAATAATACTATAGGTGAGGTTTCCCTTCTAGTGGTTTTTGTTTTTGTTTTGTTTTTTAGCTCTATTGAGTTATAAGTGACAAATAAAATTGTAAGATATTTAAAATGTACATCATGATGATTTGATACAAGCATACATTGTGAAAGGATTCCTCCCATCTAGTTAACACATGCATCACCTATGTATTTATCTTTTTTTTTTTTTGAGGAAAACATTTAAGTTCTACTCTCTTAACAAACTTCAATTATTCAATAGTCTTATCAACTATAGTCACCATGTTATACATTAAATTTACAGACCTTTTTCATCTTATAGCTGAAAGTTTGTACCCTTTTATCAACCTCTCTCTAATTCCCTCACTCCCCAGCTCTGCCTTCTAGTGTTGATAGACTGGTATCTTTTGATATCTTAGCAAGTCTGGATAAACAAAGTTGTGAAGGGCTACTTTTTGTTTCTCTTGGATTTTTACTTTCCATGTTTAAGAAAAGTTTACAAACTACTCTAGGAATGATAAATAAAAGGTTTAGTTAACCTGATATTGATGTAACCTAATTAAACATATAGGAATCAAGAAATACAAAAGGATTACACCATGTGATTCTAATTAGGTTTTTAATTATATTGTCTTAATTATGTAATGTAGGTGTGTGGATGTTAATATGGAAATTTTTTTTTTATTTCTTAAATTGTATATATCTAACTTAGTCATTTTATGTATACTTAAATCAAGGCCTTTGCCCCTGAATTTTGCTAGCAGCCAGACAAATCCTGTCAAACTTTTTAGGATTAGAAAAAAATGAAATAGTGTCCAGAAAAGGAAAAGCAACAGTTCTGGTTGAATGCTGCATATTGTGTATCAATAATGACATACATATACTGTAACCTTTTTTGTGCCAAGGTTTTTCAATTAAAACATGACATTAGACTGAGAATTGTTTATTTTGATTTGGAAATAGATGCTCAAGCCCCCAAAGTCAAACTTCTAGTGTCTTCTCTACAATTTGCAAATTAAGAAATGCAAAAATAAAAACTCTCATATCAACATTGATATGTTTGCTTCGATGTCCTTTGAAATTTTTGTTTTGTATATTACCAATGTCATTCATTTTGTTCATGTCTGTCTTTTAACAGCTACCACTGTCCAAAACAGTTTTTTTCCCTTTCTTCCTCCCTTCCTTCCCCACTTCTTCCATTCCTCCTTGTTTTTTTTTTGCGGTACACGGGCCTCTCACTGCTGTGGCCTCTCCCGTTGCGGAGCACAGGCTCCAGACACGCAGGCTCCGCGGCCATGGTTCACGGGCCCAGCCGCTCTGCGGCACGTGGGATCTTCCCGGACCGGGGCACGAACCCGTGTCCCCTGCATCGGCAGGCGGACTCTCAACCACTGCGCCACCAGGGAAGCCCCCTTCTTTCTTCTTGTCTTCTCTTACCTCCCTCCTTCCCTCTTTTCTGCCTTCCCTCCTTCTTGTGTTACTCATCAGTTTCTAGGTAGTTTTTTTAATGTAGGGCAGCTTAGGTTAAGGGGCTTATATAACGCAGTGTATTATGCCAGGTGGGTATTTGGCACATCACGACCCTCACTACAGTTTACTGTACAAGTCAGAGAACATAAGCACAATATCAAGAGTTCTCTGACAACCAAAACCAACTCCTAGGGATCAACTTTTTTTTTTTTAAGATTTTTTTTTTTTTTGATGTGGACCATTTTTAAAGTCTTTATTGAATTTGTTCCAATATTGCTTCTGTTTTATGTTTTTTGGTCTTTTGCTGTGAGGCATGTGGGATCTTAGCTCCCAGCCAGGGATCAAACCTGCACCCCCTGCACTGGAATGCGAAGTCTTAACCACTGGACCTCCAGGGAAGTCCCGGGATCAACTTCTAATGTTATAGATTCGGGCGATGTCCCTCTTGCTGTCTTTATAGTATTTCTAAGTCACCTAAGCTATTGGTTAGTTTTTTGTTTTTTTTTTAAAATTATTTATTTATTTATTTATTGGTCTGTGTTAGGTCTATGTTGTTGCGCGCAGACCTTCTCCAGTTGCAGCGAGGGTAGCGGGGGCACTCCTCCCTGCGGTGCGTGGGTTTCTCATTGCGTTGGCTTCTCTTGTTGTGGAGTATGGGCTCTAGGCGCGCGGGCTTCAGTAGTTGTGGCACACGGACTTAGTTGCTCCGCGGCATGTGGGATCTTCCCGGACCAGGGCTCAAACCCGTGTCCCCTGCACTGGCAGGCAGATTCCCAACCACTGCGCCATCAGGGAAATCCCTATTGGTTAGTTTTCAAGTAAACTTCTCATGTTGCAAAAGAGGAAGATGAAGAAAGAGGAGGAGGAGAATTATTTTAGGAATCCAAAAAGAAATGTTGTCAATTGCTACATAAAATTTGCTTGTAAGTACATAAAAGCACCACACTAACGTTGGGAAGCATAAATAAAGATCAGAGATTCCTCATTTTTCTTTTAAATTGCTCCTGCCCAATACACTGTGGTATCAAAGATATGTTTTCTTTCTTTCCTCCTCTCTCTCTCTCTGCCCCCCCTCCTGAAGCTGTTATCAATCTGGGCAAATTAATATAATTTGGGAAAAATAGGATTTTCTTTTAAATGGTACAAACATTTTTCCTAATGAGGTTTTTAACCACGTCAACCAGGCACAGAAATGTTCTGTATTCTTCTGAAAGGAATATTATATATCTATGTAGTAGAAGATCACAATGTATAGTGAAAATTCAGTCAATTATTTGCATATTATAATATCAGATTTTTCTCTATCTCTCAATATTGTGAATATATCTCATATAATTGACTGCTAATAGATACAATTCCTGATTATGGAACTTAACTAGAGAAACCTGTTTATGTTGAGTATTGTTGAGTGTCTACTATCCACTGAATAAGCATAACTGACTACCTCTATAGTAGGTATACGGTATTCCTTCAAGTTATCCAAAGATGAAGAGACTAAATCCTTGCCATCATGGAATTTTGTGGAAGTAAAGATTAGAATTTAAAAATATAAAAAAAGCTCAGGGGCTTCCCTGGTTGGCGCAGTGGTTGAGAGTCCGCCTGCCGATGCAGGGGACGCGGGTTCGTGCCCCGGTCCGGGAGGATCCCACGTGCCGCGGAGCGGCTGGGCCCATGAGCCATGGCCGCTGAGCCTGCGCGTCCGGAGCCTGTGCTCCGCAGCGGGAGAGGCCACAGCAGTGAGAGGCCCGCGTACCACAAAAAAAAAAAAAAAAAAAAAAAGCTCAGGATTTGGGCCCAGCTATCCAGGAAAGAGAAATTGGCATGTATACAAGTGTCTCTTCAGAATAAGTTATGGTAAAAGTATGAACAAACAGCTATGAAAATATGGAGTAGCCTGGATAAGCTTGATGGAGAACATGGGCCCTGAAGAGTGGGTAGGACTGTGATAGACAGATATGAGACCATATTCTAGGTAGAGGGGAAAGGTAGAGAAGCAAGATTGTACAGTGTGCCATAGAAAATTATTTAATGGATTTAAAATAAAGTTTCTAGAACAACACAAAATGAGGCTGAACATTATCTGTTTTAATGGGCCATTCTATACTTTATTCATTCAGTAAATACTGTCATCATAAGTGCCATGAAAACATTTTACTAGTAATAAAAACATTTAAAGAGAGTTAAAATTTAGTGATGAGGATTAAGTGTGAGAAATCTAGCACTTCTCATACTAGCTTACTCCTGGATCTGGGTGTCTCCGTGTTCCTCAGTATCCTCATCTGGATGTCTATTTCTCATATTTGTTTTTTTTGCGGTACGCGGGCCTCTCACTGCTGTGGCCTCTCCCGTTGCGGAGCACAGGCTCCGGACGCGCAGGCCCAACGGCCACGGCTCACGGGACCAGCCGCTCCGCGGCATGTGGGATCCTCCCGGACCGGGGCACGAACTCGTGTCCCCTGCATCGGCAGGCGGACTCTCAACCACTGCGCCACCAGGGAAGCCCTATTTCTCATATTTGTGAAATAACATTTCAATCATTAAATTGAGGACTTGTATGGAAAATCAATCATTCTTTTTCAAAGATACTTCATGGGTCACTTCTTATGTGCCACTTGCTCTCAGAGTTCCATTATAGAGTTACAAATAAACACTGCATCTTAAAATGTATTGTTTTTAAGTGAATGAATCTTCAGCTTAAGAGAGGAAAAAAATCATTTTTTAAATTCTGCCATTCAGAAGTTCTACATATGCTTACGCAAGTGAATGAAAGTTTAGAAATACATTTAAATATGTTTAAAAAGCTAGAGATATCTTGCAATCAGGAAGTATCAGCCAATTGTATGAACAACCTCAAAATCTTTGATAAAAAGATATTAAATGCAAAGAAGCAGGGAATAAAGACACACTAAATACATTCTAGCAACATCATACTCATCCTGTAATAATCAAAATAGTAAACTAATACAAATGTTTTTGGTAATGTAATGCACAAGAATCCAGGAATGGATTGTTTGTTATAACTGTCAATCTTCCTAATTAGAAATCCAGGCCCAAGGAATATTTTACAGGGGAAATGTGAACACCAAATTAGAATAAAATATGAGGCAAATACTGTGGATGGATATGAGAGTTTGTGAGGGTAAAAGAAACAATATCTGTGGCTGGTTAATCAAGTTGGATAAAGCACTGGTTAATTGTCCAGAATCATATATTTAATTTCAATTTAACTTTGCCCTGCTACATAGCCTCAAATTATAGCCCTGCTCTAACAGAAGCCTTCACATATAAGCTCCTTTCAGTCGGTAAACAAAACTTTTGAGTTTTGAGGAGACAAAGTGCTATGTAGGTGCTGTTGAAAGGAAAAGGTGTTGCAATTTAAGAGGAAAAGGTGTCATATGCCCTGCCCTCATAGTTACAAGCAATATTCATGTTTAAGGCCCCACCCAAAGTAAATTATTGACATTGCTTTTAATACCCGCTTAAGGACCACTTGTTTGTAAAGCTTTTCCTTTATAATTACTGCATCTCTATATCATATGTCCCAGTACTCTACTTCTAAACTTGACTATGGCATAGTAAACAATACAAAAGTTTATAGAAGTGAAAGTGATGTGTAGAATAAAAAGTGAAAGTGCCCTGTGTCACTTCTCCAAAAGTGTGTATCTTCCAGATCTCAGATAGGAAGATGGATGGATGATGGATGGATGGATGGGTGGATGGATTGATGAGTGGATGGATGGAAAGATAGGCAGATAGATGATAGGGAGCTGATAGATTGATAGATAGACAGAAAGGCAGACAGATAGGTAATAGTGAAGAACATAGACTCTGGATCTAGACAGTCATGGGTTGGGTCCCAGCTCTACTACTCACCACATGTATCATCTCATCTGAGTTTTCTCATCTATACAAGTGAGGATGACAATAATACAATCGCATTGGGTTATTGTAAGGATTGAGTTTATATGTGAACAGCTTAGAGCAGTGCTTGGCACACAGCAAGCATTTTATATAGGTTAACTACTCATCATTATGACCACATATATATCCTGACTTTTTTTTTAAACAAATGAGATTTTATTATGTGTTTTTCTCACTTCATAATATGTCAGGGAAAACATTCTTATAACATAGATCGACCTGTTTCACTCTTTGTAACTGCTGCCTAATATCTCACAGTAGGGTTGGATCAAAATTTCTTTAACCATTCTCCTATTGATGGTTATTTTGGTTGTTTCCAGGAGTTTCTGCTTCAAAGCCACTACTAATATCTTGTCCTTGAGTATAAAACAAGGGATGCAGACGGGGCAGGCATATAAGGTATCCCCATTTTATAAATGATCAAAATGAGGCTCAGAGAAGTTTAGAAAACTGCCTAAGGTCAAACAGCTAATAAGTAACAGAGTTCAGAGGAGAACTAGTTTAACACAGTTTCACACTGTCCTACCTCAAAATTTCCCATTTGATTTAGAATAGCTTCACAAACATAGTGGTCCTTATGTCACAATAAGACATTTCTGCTTTCTGAAATAAGCACCAGGCAGCTACAAGTTACTGTGCTGACAAAGTGGGCATGAGTAGGAGATATAAGGGAACATGCTAAAAGACTGAATAAAATAGTAAACCTGGCCATGTCCTAAGTACTAAAGGTAATATTAAATTTATGGCACTAATCTTAAAGGCTTAAATGGTTTGAAATCAGGATAAATAAAATATGGTGGTGGGGGGGAGAGTAGAGAGGATGACTTGCTATTTGACGATTTGGAAGAATATTATTGGGTTGGCCAAAAAGTTCGTTCGGGTTTTTTCTGTAACATCTTATGGAAAACCTGAACGAATGTTTTGGCCAACACAGTATTTGAAAAACTGCCGCATTTAATTCTAGTCTTCCCAGATGGCACACCCTTGATTAACTCTGATCTGGCGTTATTACGACTGATACTTATACCCCCCCATATCCAAACTCTGTAACCTATCACACTCTATTAAATAATACTAAGATAATCAAACCTTCATTAACTACAAGTACATATAAAAGCCAATTAAATTGACTTTAAATTATTGTGATCTTAGAACATATAGTCCATTTATAATACAATGAAGCCTTAGCCAAGCATAGTTCTCTCTCACACAAGAGACTATTGTACAATGACTTCAAAGTGTACAGGGCTCATTGTGGAAATACCCTTCTTATAACCCACATTTCTAATTCCAGCAGTATTTAACTTTAGAATTTTATTCTCAGCTAGGTCATTCAATGTCTTTAGGATTGGGGGAATGACTTCTCCAAGTTGAAGTTTTTTCCTATATAAAACAGGGTTAGTGTGTTCATCTTCTTGGGAAATAGGTGAATTCATTTTGTTGATGTTTATCTGAAAGTTTGAGAAAGCCTCAGAGATGCCAATTGTGATCTTTTACTGCAAGGGGAGCAATGCCAAAATTTAGAAATGTGAAGGACGTAGGGTGACTTATAGTAGAGAATGGGAAAAAAATGAAGCACCATGGCCTTTTCCAGACATATTTCTTAGACAGCACGATGTCAGTTTATCAGTCTGTTATTTACCTTCTGCCTCTGTTTCTGAATTGTGATAATGTGTAAGAAGCTTACAAAAATACTTATCAAAATCAGTAGGGTACAATGCAACAATTTAACTCCTAATGACAGCCACCTCTAACTATGAATGACATATAATAAATTATGTTTGAACTGGATTTTCAGCTGCAGATCCTTATTCTGCCACCCAGACAGCCCTATAAAGTTGCACTTGTGGCCTTAATCCCACTTGGATGTGTGCCCTACTGCCTCTACTTTCCATCATTCTGGTGCTTTAGTCTTCTTGAATAAGTGAACAATCTTTGTTTCTGTACCTTATTAGGCCAAAGACCATAACAGCTAGTGATGGCATCGGCAGGCCCTGCGGGCAGGATTCTCTGCAGACCCAGCCAACCTCCAACAAACCCCTTTTTATACTCCTGTTTCTAGGAAGAATTATGATGGCGGTGCCCTGCTGTTGATCAGTCAAATCTGTGGTAGGCCTAGAGATAAGTCCTGTAAGTGTGGTGTACTGTAAAACAGCGGCTCCCATTCATTAGTAGCTTGTGTGTAATAAACCACCAAAAAAGGGGGGTGAATTGGGGAGGCAGCTGCAGTGTGCAAGAGCAAACAACGCATCTCATTCTTGGGAGCCAAAACTTTGTAATTTGCTACTGGGCAACCTGCTCTCGCTGACATTCTTTCTGATAACATAGTAGTGCCCTATCTGTATTTATAGCTTGACTACTAAGCCAAGAGATTCTATTTGGTAACTACATATACATGTTATAACAGACTGTTATTAAGGAAGAGATGAAAAATACTATCAAATTGCTTCTGGCAAACAAAATGACTGGATTCAAGGGACATTTTCCTCTACCAGCTGATAACCTGAAAGACATTTATATTAGCCATTGTTTCACAGTACTAGTTTTATAAGGATGATATTTCAAGAGATACCAGCTGAAACACACAGAAGGAATATCCCCTGGGAATGAGTTATGCTTCTTCAGTAATATATTTTTTAGACACAAAAGTGTTCATCGAATAGAAAGGTATTTGGGGGTTGCTTGTCTTTTTAAAAAGACAATAATTGATTGATTTTTTTAAAAAAAATCAACAGTATAAACTAAATTTTATTTTTTGGTTAACTGTCTAAAAACAGTGCTTTGCAACAGTACTACAAATGACTCATCTGCCTAAACCAAAATATAGGAGGCAGTTTAATTGTGAAAGGACGACAATATACCTGTTGGGGAAGAAAAGGGAAAAAACTATCAATAAGCCCTTTTAATTCAGGATGGGTTAACCTAATAAAAGGGAGACATACTTGAATTTGCTCACGACTACTTAATGAGAAGATGAAAAAGTGCTGCAGTTTCTGTAATAAACTCTTTCATTTTACATCCAAAGCAGGTGCATGGCATTGTGATATCAACACTGTACTAGTTCCTCATCAGCCCCCCACTGCTCTGCCAAATAGGAATGGAAGACTGTACATTCTAGGCATTTTTTTTCTTTAACACTCCGAACCCAGGGTCAGGAGAGTGGCTATGGCAGAGTGGAAGGGTTGCCAGTTGTTTTGGAATTCTTGCAGGTGTTTAAAAAGCAAAAGATTCTTTTCAGAGGCACATCTGCATTTGTCATATGCCATTTGTGCTAAAGCCTGTGGTGTTTTTGTTTGCTGGTTTGACAGATTGACATGTAATGGCCAGGACCGTTGGGCGGCTGCTCCCAACAAAGTCATTCTGATAGCTAGAGTTCTCTAGAAATCAACTCGCCCGAATTACCCATGATTTTTCTCCGCCCTTCAAAGGAAAATGCGTTGTTCTAATGTTCTTTCGGCTTTATGTTTGCTTTCACAATTCTTTTTCCTTTTTTTTTTTTTTTGGTTTCATTGTTTTAAATTCTAAATTGAGATGAAATAGGTATTTTGATGGGATAATAACATCTACAAAGAGTTTTCAAAATCAACCAGTCCGTTAACATTTACTTAGAAGTGGTTAAAGAGATTTGTGGAGTTTAAATAAATACTGGGATATAATAAATTAAAAAAATTAAGAGAACATATCTGTGTCAGTGATGGATAAGGGAACTTAATAGAGGCAAAAACAGCAACTTTTGAACTTTTTAACATTTTTAAACACTAAAATAAAACTACTTTTGAAAACTTTTTTCCTTTTACATATTAGTGAACAATATACCTGAATTTATATGTAAGCATGTGTCTCATCAGCCATGTTACCACGAAGCCAAGTAAATATGTGTGAAAGCAAACTTTAGTATGGTGTCTTTTGTTGACAAAGTTAAATCAGATATCCTTATTAATATTCTCCATACATAGGTGGTGTCTCACGGAATTAAGAGTTCAAAGCTTGTGCTTCAAGTATTAACTTTACTGTTGATGTAAGTTTCTGAATTCATTAAACTGTGGTAGGCCTTCACCCTGTCACCCTATTTGGAAAATATAAACTAACAAAGGATTACCAAGTGTTAATCAAGCGAATGCAAAATGTCATAAACATGTTCATAGCACCCCTTTAACATTTACTCCATTGACCTAAACATTTCCTGGACATACATCTTAACTTACCTACATAATACCACTTTACTGGAAAGGACCATTCCTTTTGACAAAGCATCTCAATTTGGGTGTCTTATTTGTCAGTTTACTCTCAGCTCCACAGATCTATCTGCATAATCAAGTTTCCATGGAGCCCTGCACTGGAGAAAGAGGAAAGGCAAAACAAAACAAAATTAGAACTGGCGAAGGGAAACTAGAAACAGCACATTGCCATGGTTTGGGTGAGAGATTATTAAAAACCAAAAGCCACTGGCTAAACTATAAAATGGAAAAATGACAGTTGTCTTTCCTCTTATATTAACAAGCTAAGTTCTAGATATTTGAAAAGTTTTAATTACATTAATTTCATTTACTAATTTTTTTTTTTAACTTTCTGAAATAAGGATTTCTTTCCTGTTACCTCAGTAGGGACCTGGGCTAAAGGAAGTAGGAATTAAATAAACTCAAGTCTCTACATTTTGCAGTTAGGTTGCCAGATGTGGAGAATAAAAAATAGGACAATCAGTTAAATTTGAATTCTAGATGAACAACAAATATATTTTTTAGTATAATATTGCATGGGACATACTTATACTAAAAATATTTGTTGTTCATCTGATGTTAAAATTTAACTGGGTGTCCTGTTTTTCATCTGGCAATCGTATTTGTAGCAGAGCTTGAGTAATGACAAATTCATGATCAGAAACTTCATGGTTTAAAGGGCTTAGGTGTTTGGTTTTTTTTTTTAAATAGGTTTTATTTTTCTGGCGTTCCTAATTTCCTTAAGATTTTCTGTCACCTTTTTAGAGTAATGGGATGAATGATTGGGTACTTGCCCAAATACAACCAGGTGCTTTCCATTTATTATCTTATTTAATCCTCACAGCAACCTGAAGAGGCACATGATGTTATGCCCATTTTACAGATGAGAAAACCAAGACCCAGAGACATTAAATCATTTTTCTTGAGTTAGACAACTACTAAGCAGGAGAACTAGGATTGAAAACCACGTTTGTCAGATTCCAGAGTTGGGACTTCTCCTTTTAGCTGCACTAGCTTATAAAATGTGAACATTCATTAAAGTCACAAATGATGTAATCAGTTAATTTCAACTCATATTAAACACTGTCACATTGCTAGTCATCTGTGTGTGTGTATGTATTTGCCTTCTCTTTCTTGCTAATCTCAAGGGCAGTGTCAGCATCTCATACTTCTTAGCATCTTCCCTTAGGCAATCAGTCATATAATTCTATAATGTCACATTAAAAGAATGTCATATTATTTAAGATAATCAGAAGTTTGTCTTTTGTTTGAACCAAGCATGTTTTCATTATTATATAAAATTTAGAGCATATTTTCCCAATAGCTTTCACCTAGTACATACTCTCTGACTCAATTTGCCCATTGTTGGTATATTCTGTGTTGTTGCACTTCCAAAGCTTTACTTGCTATGCAAACTACTCACAAACCTAAAAGAAAACCCAAAACACAAAAAACAGCATTTTCCTTGCTAAAATACCAAAATAGAAACAATTATTGCTTCAGTAACTTAGATGGTCAGGGCCATAAAGTATTGAATTTTAGTCTCTTGTCTCCCTGGAAATACTTCAACCCCTGGTTTACCTTTGCCTGTGGTGCCCTGTATGATGTAAATACTATTATACAATGACACCCCTCTCCCAGTCCTTTTATGGTTCTTTGATATTACTTAGAAGGTGATTACATAGCTTCATTTATCTCTTTGAATGCACAGGTTTCATGGTCATTAAAATAATCACAGACTCATCAGTTCTCCCCATGCTTAAATAAGATCAATACAAACCAGAACAAGAGGCTTCAACTCCTCCATTCACCAAGGTTTCTCTTTCCCTTCTCCTTTCTTGCATTCGCCCTCTTCCCTCTGCTTCTAATCCTTTCCCTTCTTTCCCACCTTCAACCACAGCGTATAGAAGAATACAATGATTTTTTTAATAGTTCTTTCTGCAACGAGTCAGAACAATTATTCAGCTGTTATCCAAGACATAGTGAAGTGTTGCCTTTATACAACTGGTCAGAGGCAGCTGTAGCAATTTTGGTGCTTGCTACAGAAAAACAAACCCTGCTGGCCTGGCCTTAAAAACCAGTTCAGCAATGAAATGGTTAATAGGATGAGTAAAGGCTATTTTTAAGTCTGGCTCCCCTCTCTGATACACTCTTGAAAACTCACCCTGTACTGCAGAAATCCTAAATTGCAGTGCCCTGCACCCCACTGAAACTCTTCAGTCTGCTGTAAGTAAGCCTCAGCATGGGCAAGATTGGGGGTGAACAGTTGGAGGAGGGGCTCAAGCCCTGGGCTTTTGTAATGGAGGGGCGCAACACTGAGATCCTGCCGAGAAGGAACACAGAAACCCTCAAGGCCTAGAGAAATAGACCCAGACAAAAGCCCCGTTACATGGTTGCAAATCACCCCACTGCTGTTATTTTATTTACTGTGGTCTGCAGGAGGATTGTTTTCTCTTTGCAAAATTTTTAAGCTTCATGGGCTTTTCTCCTCCACAACAGCGGTCACTTATACCACAGTGCCACATAGAGACAGCCTTCACCTTCAGCTTTCTTAAGGAAAGGCGAAAAAAAAAACTTGCGTAGTCAGGATGCAGTATTTCCAATCTTCCAGTTCTTTCCCAAGGATAAAAGATTGAAGTGCATGTATTTAAAATATTGACTTATATTGGTTCTGTTGGCGTGGTTTTGTTCCATGTTTTTCTGGCTTCACTTAATTTTGTTGAAGATGACACCTACATTCAAGCTTTTGGACATAAATTTATTTAGATGTGGGAAGGAAAGAAAAGGCAACACAATTTTGTATTGAATCAATCAGAGATATGTAAATGAATAAGCATTTTTTTCCCCAGTAAAACAATTTTTTTATTCAGTTTCAGAATTGATAGAAATGTCATACTATCCCAACGGCAAGACATATGCTATGAGTTTGAGGTTTTTTGTCCGAGGGTTAGGAGAGGATGAAGACTGACAGAAACGGTTATTTTAAAATCTAAAGAGAAAGAACTGTCTGTGAGGGCAAGAGTCTTTTTTGTACAAGGTTCTTCGGGTATTTGTAAAAAGGGCTTCTTGCCTCGTTGCAGAGGGAGGGAGAGAGGTCTCGGGAGGTAAAAGCAGCTTACTTCTCTGTATAGAAATACACGGTAAACATTTCTCTACAGTTGAGTCAGAGCTGCGAGCTATGCCTTGGGGTAGCTGAGGAGGAGTGAGAGTCTCTTCACAGTAACCAGAGCAGCAGAAGGCTCTTCTACTTAGGCGGCTTGTAATGTCACGCCTAGGAAAGGGGAACTTGCAATAAGTGTGCTCAATTTAAGAAAAATAAAAAAGTGAAATTTTCCTATGACAAATCCACGGAGGTATTTACAAGGTGTTTGAGCAGGTAATTAGCACCCAAACCAGGTTTCAGGAAATAGTTCTGGTCACCTCAAATGAAGAATATATAATGAGCTGAAGAGCTTGATTTTCAATGGATGATTTACCCAGGACAATAGCCCAAACAGAACCGGGTAAAGGGTTTACAAATGGTAACTTGAGAAGCAGTGGGCTTCCTTCCCAGGAGCTTAATTCTGTCCCCTTCTCCTACCCTGTCCCTTCTCTTCAAACTCTCTCCTCTCTTCTTCCATCACTTTCACAAAATACATGCCTAACATAACTTTTCGTGAAAAGTTGAACACAGTCCTTAAAAAAAAAAATTCTGTCAGAGAAACATAGGGAGGGTGCAAAAAATACAGAGTAAATCTGCCTGTTGGCATCTAGACCTAACCAGTTCTGGGTTATTTCAGGCTGAAACTTTTTTTGCTTACTTGCGGAGGCTCATTGTGGAGTCTTTCCTTATCAGAGTTTCTTGCACTGGATAACAAGCAGTGCTGAAAAGATTATCCATTCCTTTCAAAGCCTATTCCAGAAGACTGACAACACGGAGAACCAAAGATGACTATACAAAAAATAGTCCAACATTTCTTAACTGACAACGTTACATGATTTTGTTGATTTAAGAAAGCCTCCTTACCCATAGGCACTATGGTTTGCTCTGCTGCGAGCATTAATATTTCTAGAAAAATTATATCCTTTGCCATAGTAACTCCGGTAGCAAAATGAATAATAGTAGTTAACGTTCACCTACTGTAGCCTCTTTGCATATTGAAAGTTGAATTTTACTTTATTATAATCTAAAATGTTTACGTGATTCTTACTTTGCTCATTTATGGTTAAAGTCCTTCCCATTCTCTAATTGCTTTGGGTATACATTTAAAGCTAAGAGAAGGTAACTTAGACATTCTTTTATAGACAAGGAAATAGGTTCAGAAAGTTCAAATTACTGACCAAGGTCACCCAGTGTCAGAGCTTGGGCCCAAACTAAGATCTCCTAATTCCTAATTTTGACTGTTTTTCCCAGGGCTTTAGACCATCTTCCTATGTGGTTAATAATCTTCGAACACTGCCTAAGAATACCAATTTCTACTGAGGCATGCTCTTTGTCATTAAGTGCTCCAGCAAACTGTTAATTAAGATTGTTTTGAGCTGTTTACCAATTTAAGTGATGTCAGATACTTCTCTTGGATTCTGTTAGCCTCTTGGGAATGGCAGAAAATTCTGTTGATTCTGTTGCCTGTGGTTTGACCATCTGTTCTAAATCATGATTGTGGCTGCCATTTGGAAATCCATAATCTGACACTGTTACTAGAATTGTACATTTAAAATGCATTAAGCTCTTTGTGGGTCACAGGTCCTTCATAAGCTCTCCTTAATTTTATAGGATATCCACAGAAAACGCTAAATTTTGGAGCTGAAGTGTGTTGATTGAAAGAGCAAAGCAGAACCTTTGTTCTCTTTCCCAGCGTTGTGGCAGCTGTTTTGTTAAAGAGGTCTGAGATAGAAGATAAAACACTGGGACTTCCCTGGTGGCACAGTGGTTAAGAATCTGCCTGCCAATGCAGGGGACACGGGTTCGAGCCCTGGTCCGCAAAGATCCCACATGCCGTGGAGCAGCTAAGCCCATGCGCCACAACTACTGAGCCTGTGCTCTAGAGCCCGAGAGCCACAACTATTGAGCCCATGTGCCACAGCTACTGAAGTCACATGCCTAGAGCCCGTGCTCCATAACAAGAGAGGCCCATGCCCCGCAACGAAGAGTAGCCGCCGCTCACAGCAACTAGAGAAAGGCCGCCCACAGCAATGAAGACCCAAAGCAGCCAAAAATAAATAAATAAATAAATAGATTTATTAAAAAAAGAAGATAAAACACTGGAAGGTGCATCTGATGACAAAGCACAAGAAGTTTGGCAGTAGGGATGAAGTCCTAGGTATTTCTTGTCATCTTTACAAAGTCCTCCTGCAAAGCACGCTAGGTGCTCACGCAGAAAATGATCAACACTCCTCAGTGTGCATAGGACTACAGAAGACTTTCAAGAGGTATTCTGTCTTAAGATAAATGTTTACTTAAAAAAAATTAATTTGGATGCCACACTTTGCGCTTTCCAGAGTTAATTCTTAGTACCTTAATGCCCCTAATATCTTTTGTCATTCAGGCTATTATAACCCTAAAGGTTAAAATTTTTTCTGAAATAATGAGTTAATACACAAAAACCATATAGAACAGTGCCTACTCCATAGTAAGGGCTCTGTAAATGTTTGCCATTATTATTCATGTGTTGATGTATCCTCTACTGAGTGCCTGTTTCAGTCAGTGGAAATACACTGAAGTTGAGGGTCATGGGTCCTGCGCTCAAGGATTTTATAGTCCCAAGAAGGAAACAGATGGGTAAATTGGTCATAACAGTATGCAGAGATGTTGTAGGGACAGTTAGGCGGGGCAAACAGACTTCCTGGGCCCCACCCATCCAGGTGGCCCAGAAATCTGTATTTTCAAAAAGTTCCTCAGGCAATTCCAAAGTAGCCCTGGAGGGTTTGCCTAATCTAAATTAGGCTGGAGAAAAATTCTGGGAAAACCTTTCTAGAGGAGCTGATATTAGAACCAGCATCAGGAAGAATGAAGGATATCCTTGGCTGAAGGAAAATTGCTCAAAGACAGATATGAAAGAGCCTCTGCTGTTTGGAGACCTGCTGGTTAGATGGGTCAGGTTGGAGTGAAGGCCTTGTGGAAAAGGATATATAGGTAGGATGACCATATATATCATTACTCAAACCAGGACCCTTCTGAGAGTGAAACGAGGTGTTATGAATCATTATATGGGGAACAGGAGATGATGCTTAAGGAGCAGCAAGAGCTCTGAAGAGATTCTGAGGGTCCTTCAGAGTGGAACTCTTTTAAGTATTGCCCAGGGCAATGGCAGCCATTGAAGAATAGGGCAGACTGATGACAAGATCAGGTTTACATTTTAAAGTTTTCCCAGCTGTCTTGACCTTGGAACATTATTCTAAGTGAAATGTGTCAATTTTAAAGAATGGTTCATGTTTCTACAATTTCTTTGAATATGTCATCTAGCTTTAGTCTTTATAAGAATCCTAATGTAATGCTGAAAATGTACTTAGCGATTAAAATTAATGTGAAGGTGGCAGTCTGAGGAATCCACAATGCTAATAACTTGTCCTAGAATAACATTATTTCATTTATATAACAATATCATGTTCATTCATTCATTATTTTTTAAACACCTAAGACTAACCATTTACTCCTCTAGGTACTGGGGAAGCAGAGTGAATGAGGTCCCTGTCTTTACGGAGCTTACTTTCTAGCAGAAGAGATAGACAACAATTAAATAAATATGCAATATAATTTCAGGTATTGGTAAGTGTTGAGGAAAAATGCAATCAAGATAAGGGGTTAGGGGCTTGAAGAGTGACTAGTAGGTGGGAAGATGTTATTTTATTTTATTATTATTTTTTAACATCTTTATTGGAGTATAATTGCTTTACAATGTTCTGTTAGTTTCTGCTGTACAAAAAAGTGAATCAGCTATACGTATACATATATCCCCACAAGATGGTATTTTAATAAACTCTGATAGAGATAGCTTCCTTGAAGGAGTGGCATTGAATGCAGTGAGGGAGTGATCATCTGAGGTTCAAACGAGGAAACAGGAAATACAAAGGCCCCGAGGTAGGAACAAGCTTGGTGACTTGGAGGAACAGAAAGAAGAACCTTGAACTGCTTTTGGATCAGGCCACTCCCAACTCCATCCCGAGGCCTGCAGGGCTTCAAATGGCCTGGCCTTTACCTATCTATCCTTCCTCCTGTCTGAGTTTTACAGTTTGGGAGGGAGCTGTGGTCTGCAAGTGGAGTGTCCTCAAGGAGGGTAAGGGAATCCTAGCACACCAGATTTCCTTAACCGTACTCTCCTAACTCTGTTACTCTGACAGCACTTTTTCAAGAGAAAGAACTCTAACACTACAACCTACTGGCAGAGTGCTTTACAAATGCCATTTATTTAAGCCTTGTACAAGCACTATGAGATTGGCAATAATGTCGCCATTTTGCAGGTGAAGAGACTGACTCAGAGAGGTGAAAGAACTTTTCCATGGTTATATTGTATTAAGAGGTGATTTCAGGTCTTTTCTCCACAAAATGTCTTTCAATGCCTTGGAGCCATAAGTCATATTGAATAGGGTATGCCAACAGTATATTCCAGTTAAAAGTCAGTTCCTGACAGAACCTCCAAGGCACAATTTGTGGAATAGCACTTTCTTTTTTTTCCATGAGGAAATCTCAAAGACTAGGATATAAACCTTGTATATAGTGGAGTACAAAAACAAAACAAAACAAAAACCCACAATAAAGAAGAAAGCCAGGATTCTAATTCTGATGCTGCAACTAATTAACTCTGTGACCTTGGTATGCCCCTTAGTCCACCTGAGTCAAGTTTCCCGATCTGTAAAATGGGTGTTATAATTTAACCCTAGCTCAGGTACATGTGAAAGTGCTTTGAAAAGGAAAATGATATACACATAAAAGAAATTATTAAATTCCCAGAAATTTATTATAAATATATATATTTGGCTATTAACAAAATGCCCTAGTAAATGATGGGTTCAATTTCTGAGGTTTGGAATACACATACACACACACAACTATTGGAGTGGTAAATAACTGTAAACTCTCTGTTAGCTAAATGGTAGCTAACACCCTTGAAGGGTGAATTGTATTTCCACCCTTCAGTCTTTTTCATCCATGAACTTTAAAGACTATATTGAGAGGATAAGAAGCTGTTTAGGCTACTGCCAAGTAAGATGAACTGTGGGGTGCCTTCTTTTTAGGCACTAGAAAAAGAACAATTATTTCTGGAAACTAAAAAAGAGACAGAGAAGGAAAGGAAGGAAGACTGCAGGGCAGGTAAGAAAGAGAAATTTCTGTTTATGCATGGCCATTTGGCCTTCTGTGGAGTGACAGTTTAATTAGCTGGTTGTGACGAATTGTGGTCTAACCGTGCTATAGTTGGAGGTAGGCATGGAATAGAAGAACCCAACTCCTTAACATCCTTAATCCTAAGGAGCTGTCTATTGAGGCCTGCCTAACAGAGAAGTCTTTAGCTTCTCTAGGCACTTGGCCTCCTGGGTTGAACTTGGTATTGGCCATCACCATTGTCCCTGCAGTCCAGGGAGGAAGGCTGGCTGAGAGTCCAAAAAGTTCATTTAGGAAGAGTGGTTGCAGAGCTGCTGTGGAAAGGTCAGTTAACCTAGGGGGTGGCTGTAGCCTTTCAAAACAGGGTCAGTATGGTGTAACCTCTTCTCTAACTTTTCCAGTCACAGTTTTAAACTTTTGTATGGTTTCCTTCCCCAGAAAAGTGTGTTACTGAAAGAAAGGAAAGGAAAATCAAAGTCTTCCAACATGTCCCTGTCAACAGTAATCTTTTAGAACTGAAAAAGGAAGGTTCTACCTTGAAGAGTTTAAATGGAAAGGAAGGAATCTCACTATAATACTTACTATTCAGAAGATTGAGCAAGAAATTAATTATTGTAACATTTTTCTTCTTCAAAATTTCCCCTTCTACCTTAAGATCCCGAATATCTCTTGTGTTTTCAGATAAGGATTACGGATCTTTCCCCCTGGGACCTAGGGTGGAGGGGGCAGCTGATAATGTAACCAAGAGCATGGGCTCTGAAATCCCACCACCTAGTTTGAATTCTATCTTCTCCCTCCTCGCTCTGTGACCATGGGGAGGTTACTGATTCTCCATGAGACTTAGTATCCCCATCTAGGACATGAGACTATTCATGCCTGTCTATTAATTGGGATTTAATAAGATTTCAATGAGAAAAAAGATGCAAAATCATTAAGATCTCACACTTAGTGAGCTAGTAAGTGTTAATTCCTTTTCCCTTTCTTCATTATTTGGCAAAGCACCCACAAGTTTTAGTAAATCTTTCTAAAGGGCAATCAGTAGGAAAGTATTTTGATCTGACATTTGCATGGCTGATCTTCGAAGTTTCCCAAATTTTAGGGTCAAATGCAACAGGCAGAAGTTTTGTTTTGTTTTTTAAAGTAATTAATTAATTTTTATTTTTTGGCTGCGTTGGGTCTTCGTTGCTGCGCGCGGGCTTTCTCTAGTTGTGGCGAGCGGGGGCTCCTCTTCATTCCGGTGCATGGGCTTCTCATTGCGGTGGCTTCTCTTGTCGCAGAGCACGGGCTCTAGGCATGCGGGCTTCAGTAGTTGCAGCGCGTGGGCTCAGTAATTGTGGTGCACGGGCTCTAGAGAGCAGGCTCAGTAATTGTGGCGCACGGGCTTAGCTGTTCCACGGCATGTGGGATCTTCCCCGACCAGGGATCAAACCCATGTCCCCTGCACTGGCAAGCAGATTCTTAGCCACTGCGCCACCAGGGAAGTCCCAGAAGTTTTGAATAATAATTCATTAGGCTGCAAATCCCTTAGCATTTGGGAATACTTCTTTCACATTTTTATATAAGGTTATTCATTCAATATTTATTATGTGCTAAGAACTGGTTTTAAGTGATTTATATTTATTCTTTCACTTAATTATCACACACCCTGAAATAAAGGGTTTCTATTTCCATTTTAGAGTGAGAAAACTAAGGCTCAAACTCTTTAAACACTGTACAGCCTTCTTGGAACCTGATGCAAAGGAGATACTCGGTAACTAATTGATGGTCGAGTTAATAAATTGGCCTGTTACACTTGCAGAGCCCTTTCAACTTACACATCCTCTTCTCACACTGGACCTTGTTTTATCTTTTATTTTCAGGCAATCAAATCATTCTTCCCTTCTCTTCTGAATTGGGAGGGACCTTATTGCTTTTAGATACAACTTAAGTGTCTTAAAATATTAAGGATTTTGAACAGAGGAAGAAGGGTTTTCTAGTTCACTCGTTCAGATTGGTAAAGACTTCCAAAGGGAGGAGGGAGAAATTGGCAGGAGCATGCCCAATTCTAAATAGCCAAATCTGCAGCTTACTATGTTCTGTTCCTTGCTAAGAGTGGAAAGCCAAATGACAAGACAAAAGATGAAAGTCAGTTTTGATGTTCAAGTCTGCTTTGGTGTCCTTGTCATCTTGTCATAGATCATTTATATTAACTTAGCATAATTACTTCAATAGTGATGCATATTATAAATAGACTGATCATCCTGAATGTAAACTGTAGAAATTAAACAAATTAAGTGTTTAGCTCAAAGGTTTTTTTTTTTTTTCTTCTCTTCTTCTTCCTCTTCCTCTCCTTCTGTGTCTCTTCCTGAACACAGGCAGCCAGAGATTCAGGCCCCCAGATTTCTCTCTGCAGAGTGTACTTTACCTTTTGGATGGGACTTTAAAGACTTTAAACAGCTTGAGACTTATAGTTTGCCACAGGAGCATGTAGCAAATTCCTGTTTCTACTTTTTGAACCAGGAGCTGGAGTATAAGAGCCCTGCGCAGGAAGTCGCAGGTGGTGGGAAAGGGGAAACAAGGTCATTTTCAACCATGTACATTGAGGTTGTACCTTTAAAGTCAATTCTAAATTTAATTGAAAGCCGAGGGCAGAGAAGCCAAGATCGGAGCAACGTGGTGATTTATTCTGAAGCCTGTAAGAAGTCATGCAGCTGAATGTGGGATGAGCTGGAGCTTTAATAAAAATGGTACTGGGGAAGTCAGCGGGAAGAGGCACAAGAATGGAACTGGGTTAGATGAAGGATCTCCAGGCCTAAAAGGGAGCAGGGGTCTGAGAGAGCAGTGTTTGCCCAAACTCTGCTGTTTTTACCATGATGGATGCGCGTAAGTAATCCGCATCAAAAGGAAAAACCAGGATCAGACAGAAGCCACCAAGACTCTTTAGACAGTGAATTTTGCATGAAATCATTAAGGTGTCCAAATTGCAGAAAGGCTATGGAATGAATGGCAATGAGAACTCATCTAATATTATTTCTAGCTGAAATTTAGCTGAAGAAAAATGACATGTACCTTTATTAAAACACTACGGGACTTGACAACAAAGCTCCCACACATTTCTATGGGTGTTATTGTCTACAAAATTATATTGAACCATTGCTACAGAAAATCCATAACATGTTCTCAGAATCGAATCTTCTCTGTTGACAAATGGTTAAGGAACAAAAACAAACAACAACAACAACAACAAAATCCAAAATGCAAACAAAAAAAACCCCCCAAGCTTGTTAGCAGATGTTATATTAGAATGAGGACTGGGCTAGAAATCGTACTTCCTGTGTTCTAGGCTCTCTGATCTGAGCGAAGGGCTGGTTGTCCCTCCAGTGGTAGGGACTATATGATCTATACCCTTGACTCTAATTTTTATAGACTCTTTTTTTTAGATCAGCTTCACATCTTATTCAGCATCAGTATTATTATTCATTTTAATCTTACTAAAAACATAGTACATGTTCATTGCAGAAAATGCAAAAAAGAATCATGAAGAAAATAAACATCACTTGTAATCTCACCGTCCAGAGATAACCACTGTTAACATTTTGGTCAATATCACTCTGATTAAGATAACATTCAAAGGAAGGTTTTACCTCAGAGAACCAGGCACTGCTTCCTGTTGAGGAATGATTGTCACAATCAGAATTTGGATGTAGTAGTGATGACTCTTTTAAAAGTCTTTTGAAGAATGCTCGCTAACTTTGAGTAAGTCTTTTGCTCATTGCTATCTCTTCTTTCTAGCTCCCTGGTTCGTGATATGGAGATCTGTGCCATCTCAGAGGAAACTACGTGCAAGGCTCTGTCTGGATTCTGTGAATCATGAGCTTGTGATCACCAAGTTTCAAAATTTCCTAGAGGAGTTTTTTGTTTTTTTTAATTAAAAACATTTTGTTTGGCTGCCCCGCATGGCATTCGGGATCTTAGTTCCCTGACCAGGGATCAAACCCATGCCCCCTACATTAGAAGCACAGAGTCTTAACCACTGGACAGCCAGGGAAGTCCACTAGAGCAGGGGTCCCCAACTCCTGTTAGGAACTGGGTTGCGCAGCAGGAGGCGAGCGAGCGAAGCTTCATCTGCCGCTCCCTACCACTCCCCATGGCTCCCCATCACTCCCCGTTGCTCCCCATCGCTCCCCGTTGCTCCCCACCGCTCCCGGTCACTCCCCATCACTCCCCATGGCTTCCCGTCGCTCCCTGTCGCTCCCCACAGCTCCCCGTCACTCGCGTTACCGCCTGAACCAACACACCACCCCACCCCTCCCACCGTCTGTGGAAAAATTGTCTTCCACGAAACCAGTCCCTGGTGCCAAAAAGGCTAGGGACCACTGCCCCAGAGGAGCTGAAATATTTATTTGTGTGCGTGTGTTTTTTTGTAATATTTGGGTAAGGACTACACAGCAATAACAGAAACCTAAAAATAATTAGTATGTTGGGGTACTGAAATTATGAACAACTTTCTTCTAATTATCTCCCTTATTCTTGTTATAATATTTGTGCAACCAGTGAAAATAGTAAGGAAAAAAGGTGACAATGGAGAGGGGCAGCTGAGGAAGAGGGAGTGGGCAATAGCCAACTCTTTAGAAACAAGCAGTTCTGTAGGTGGCAGACTTTCAGCTTTCGAGTTCGAAAACTCACAGTAAAAATGCTTTTGCATTTAAGTTCACTTGGTTAGAAAGTTAAAAGGTCTGTGTTCCAATCCCTTTGCTACCTGCTGCTTATTTTCCCTGAGCTTTAATCTCCTCATCCATAAATGGGATCATAACACTGCTCTTACCTACTTTATTTTACAAAGATGTAAAAGGAAAGTTTAAATGAAGTAATTATGTGAAAAAAATGTTATTTAAAGATTCTGAGACGTTGTGTATTGTAATTATATTTGACAATTAGAATTACTTTGATTAGGTATAGAATTTCCAAGTTTCTAAGGGATTATTCTCATGATAATGTTGGTTCTGTTACAGCTGATGGTGTTTAATTTCTTTCTCTAGTCAGGGTAAAGCCATGCAAATGTAGGCATGAATTTGGAATCAGATATTATGCGTGTTTGGGACGCCTTGGACAAGTAACTTAGGCTCACTGAGCATCAGTTTCCTGTTCTGTAAAATGGGGATAGTAAGACCTACCTTGCAGGGCTGCTAAAAAATCAGGAATAATGTATGTAAAGCACCAAGCACTGAGTTGGCCACACAATAAGTACCCAATCTACGGTGGCTGTTACTGTTATAACAGGATCAATTTTAAAAATATTCTCCTTCAGCTCCACTCTCACAGATGATATATAAAAATACAAGGACACGTTGCTTAGAAGATCCTGATACACAGTTGTTCCAGTCCTAGGGAAAACTTTCTAACTCAGGAGTCTAGGAGCAAAGCCAATACCTTAGTCTTCTAAGGGATTCTGTTTGCTGGTGACTCTGTCTTGAAAAGGCACTTAAACATAGTCAAGACAAAGTTCATCAGCAACATGGGACTTGACTATAAACCATCAGCCTAGAGATAGACTAAAGAAAGTCAAGAGCGTGTGCCAGCTTGTATCAGGAGAAATATACACATAGTCAAAAGATTTCTGTCAGCCTGTTATGCTTCCGGTTGTTTATTTAAAAACACATCTTGGATGCTAATCATGCGTTATCCAGACCTGGGCCAGCTCTGGGGGTGCAAAGCTGAGGGGCATTGTTCACCGTGGTTATTTTCAGTTTCAACTTTCAGGTTGGGAGTTAGAGAGACATGGGTTTGAATCCCAGTTTAGCGGCTTAAGTGACCACTGCTTGCCAGCTGAGTGACGTCGTTGTGCTAGCTGATCAATCTCGCTGAACATCAGTTTTCACACTGGTAACTTGGATAAAAACAAAGTGTCTGTTTTGTTGACAAAAGAATGAACCGAGAACATGAATTAAAGGGCCTGGGCCAGGAACATATTAGGTCCTCAGAAAATGATGATAGTGGTGGTTGTTAGTAATGATGAGATGCAGGCTTCATCTCTGAGGCATGCTCATCATAGCAGCAGGGAAAATGTCTATGAATAAAGTCCTGAATAAAAGTATGTGCTCACAGCGCTTCAGTATTAGGAAGGTATGAGCGATGAAGCCCACGTGAAGAGGACACAATCAGGCGAGGCTTCAAAGAGAAATACTGGAGCCTCATCTTGAAACTGGGGTAGAAATTCTCCAAGAGGAAAGGGAGGGAGGGCAGTCCAGGCAGAGAAGGAAGCACAAGGCGGGCACAAAGTCTGAGACTTGGGCAGGGATGTCATCCCGTGTCTTGAGCATAGCACTGTCACGTGGTTAAGAATGGTGGGAGAGTAGGCGGAAAGGCCGTGCTGTCCACCCAAACGCCACTGGTCTCAGTGTCTTGAGCAGGAGGCAGACGATGAAGTTGTGCTGGACACCCTCCGTCTGGCCCTCCGATTCACCCTTCGCTCACCTCCGTCTGCACATGACCTAGGGACTGACTGGCTGTGGACCACATCAATGGGCTCTCTTGCCCTCCAGCTTCCAGTAGGCATTGGCCAAGGGACACAGGGAAGAAATCAAAAGGAAGAAGACTAAGATTGGGGTATGTATTCCCCTGATGGAAGATCCCAGCCCCTGTCGGGCAACTTTTTCACACAGCTCTCTCTCCCTGGGATCAGTGAGCCCTCCCTCTCGCGGGGTGAAAGCACCAAGGTATGGGACCATCTCTTATTTTACGAACAGTCCTTTCATTACCTTTCCCTCAGTTACCCAATTTGAGGTACCAAATGTTTCCTGCCAGGCCCTGAACTGATACATAACTTAAATAAGTAATACAATCAATGTGTTTGTGGGGGAGGCTAAGGTAGAGATATCATGGCACTAATGCCGAAAGACATGATGTTCCAGAGCATACGATTTGTGTAAAGAACAATGGCTGGTCTGTGTTGTTGCGGCTGCTAGTCTGGAACCACATGGAGACATGGATAGCTTCTTGGAGAGTGTCCTCAGCCTTGCCTCCAAGCGAGACACTCATGACATAATTGAAGGGCGACACCGTCAAATGATGTTCTCCGTCTCCATGGGTGGACTGACTTCAAGAGGAAGACCTTGAAATAAGCTGTCTCATGTCAAGATTGTTCTTATTAGGATAGCTATGGAGATCAGAAGTGGGAGTGGTTGTGTGTGACTGGTGCGGCAGACGTATGAACAAAGCGCCCTTTTTTGGCCTGCTTTACTTTGTAAGGAATCAACAGTTTCTATTCCTCACCCCTGCCCCTCACCTTTTATTCTCTCTACTCCCCCTCCTGCCCATCCTGTGCTCTGAGAAAGATGGGAGGCAACCTGGAGATGGGGAGAGTTTGAATTTTGAAACTCATATATATATATATTTTTTAGATGTTGGGGGTAGGAGTTTATTAATTAATTTATTTTTACTGTGTTGGGTCTTCGTTTCTGTGCAAGGGCTTTCTCTAGTTGTGGCAAGCGGGGGCCACTCTTCATTGCGGTGCGCGGGCCTCTCACTATCGCGGCCTCTCTTGTTGCGGAGCACAGGCTCCAGACGTGCAGGCTCAGTAGTTGTGGCTCCTGGGCCTAGTTGCTCCACGGCATGTGGGATCCTCCCAGACCAGGGCTCGAACCCATGTCCCCTGCATTAGCAGGCAGACTCTCAACCACTGTGCCACCAGGGAAGCCCCTCATATGTTTCTTATTACAAGAATTGTAGACAGCAGTGAGGAGGAAGGAGAGATGGGGTGAGAACGTGAGGGGAGAGAGCACTAAGTGACTTTCACTGAGCAGTAATTACAGTGGAGAGTAGAAGACCATTCTCAGACCTCTGAGGCAGAGCTGGAAGCATTTCCTTCAACAATCATCGAGTACTGGGAGCTATGTAGGCAGGTCACTGACGGGTTTGGGGAAAGACAAAGTGGAGTGGAGTGGAGGTATTGTGGGAAGAGGGCTGAGACCTGTACCCGCATATGTAAGTAGATGAAGGAACTGGGGTGTGGTTTAGAGGACAAAGAGATGAGTTCAGGTTGTGGGAACTGGATCTTTGAGACAGTATTTGAATCTTGAAAGCTGGGCAGATAATGGAAGTAGCAGGGAATTTCTAGGCCCTTCTTCCCCATCCTTGCCACCTCCCTTGCCCTGCCCCCTCAAAGCACTGAACCCGCTTCAATGTATGTAGAGAACAATTTCAAATATTTGATGAATTATTACGTAGATAAAATTTACCTGGGATATGCTTCAGGGTGTATATGGTCTAGGACAAATCATATTTTGCATAGGCTATCTTCATCACCTCAATCACACCAGCAGTAAATATTTGCTTCTAATTACAGAATACACAAATACTTTTTTAAAAACTTTATTTATTTTATTTATTTTTGGCTGTGTTGGGTCTTCATTGCTGTGCGCGGGCTTTCTCTAGTTGCAGCGAGCGAGGGCTACTCTTCCTTGTGGTGCGCAGGCTTCTCATTACGGTGGCTTCTCTTGTTGCGGAGCAGGGGCTCTAGGCGTGCGGGCTTCAGTAGTTGTGCTGTGTAGGCTCAGTAGTTGTGGCGCATGGGCTTAGTTGCTCTGTAGCATGTGGGATCTTCCCAGACCAGGGCTCGAACCCGTGTCCCCTGCATTGGCAGGTGGATTCTTAACCACTGTGCCACCAGGGAGGCCCCACAAATACTATTTGATCATAAAAAAGTCCAAGCGTTACAGAAGTTCCCTTTGAAATCACTGCCCACAAACCCATATTTACTTCTAGAAATATATTGTTCTGTGTGTGGGTCTGTGGTTACATAACGGTATCATACTGTGCTTTCATTCTACACCTTGCATTTATCACTCAATATATCTTGGAGCTTATTGTGAGTTGCTTCACAGAGACCTACCCTCATTCTTTTTTAATCCTGCCTAGCATTTGTTTGTTTCTTTTTTTAAAAAATAAATTTATTTATTTATTTACTTATTAGGCTGCGTTGGGTCTTCGTTGCTGTGTGCGGGCTTTCGCTAGTTGTGGCGAGTGGGTGCTACTCTTCGTTGCAGTGCGCAGGCTTCTCATTGTCGTGGCTTCTCTTGCTGTGGAGCATGGGCTTTAGAGCGCAGGCTCAGTAGTTGTGGTGCACGGGCTTAGTTGCTCCGCGACATGTGGGATCTTCCTGGGCCAAGGCTCGAACCTGTGTCCCCTGTATTGGCAGGCGGATTCTTAACCACTGTGCCACCAGGGAAGCCCTGTTTGTTTCTAAATATAGTTTTGGAAACACTTTTCATAACTCTTTTTGTAAACTTTCCTTATGGTAAAAATCACCCAGAAATATTCAGGGTCCTCCCCAAGAGATTCTATTTCCACAATAGGACTGGGAAGGGGGTTGGAGAAATTATTTTCAATCAATATCCCAGGTGATTTTATTACTCAGCAAGTCTGGAAATACTATCATGGTTTATTTAACCATTTCCCTATCAAAGGATGTTTAAGTAACTTGAATTTTTTATATTACAAACAGTGCTTCAGTGCACATCCTTGTACATTCTTCCTAGTGAGGTTGATACTGAGAAATGGAATTGATGGGTTATGCGGTGTGTGCATATTAATATTAGATACTGCCATATTGCCTCATAATGTGGCTGTAGCGATCCCATCACTGTCTCAGTATTATTCTTCTTGTATGAAAAGGATGAATTACATCTAATCTGTCATCATGTCTTAACATCAAGTTTTACCAGAACCCATCTCATAACCTGCCTCTCTCAATCTGTTCTTTAATATTCTAGTAAAGGGAATTAAAGCTCACCCAGATACTCAAGCCAGAAATCTCATTCCTCTCACTTCGTCTCACTGAGTCACAAAGCTTATCAATTTTATCTCTTTAATATATGTAGACTCCTGCATATCTGCCATTACTACCTAATTCAATTCTGTCTTCTTTTTTTTTTTTTTTTTTCTTTTCCATCTTAGACAATTTAATAGATCCCTCATGGATCTCCTGGCTCTTCCTTCCACTCCCGCCTTAAAATTTATACATATTAACTCTATCAGCTTACTGATTACAACTCTTCAATGCTTACCAGTTGGCATGAAAGCCAACTTTAGACTTAAGAATTTGCAAAGATTATGAAATCAACTATTTTTTGCCCATTTCTATCCTGCTTGATAGAAATGTTATCTATGAAGGAATTGTTTGAAGGACATGCAGTTTATCCAAAAAACCATAAGCAATACTTCGCTGATACTATTGTGGTTCCTTATAGAATTACTTCCTATGAGTTATTGTTTCCTCTGTGTATCTTTCTTTTATTTATTTATTTTTAATTTTTGGCTGCGTTGGGTGTTCGTTGCTGCCCACGGGCTTTGTCTAGTTGCTGTGAGCGGGGGCTACCCCTCGTTGCAGTGCACAGGCTCCTCATTGCGGTGGCTTCTCTTGTTGTGGAGCACGGGCTCTAGGCATGCGGGCTTCAGTAGTTGTGGCACACGGGCTCGGTAGTTGTGGCTCGTGGGCTCTAGAGCGCGGGCTCAGTGGTTGTGGTGCACAGGCTTAGTTGCTCTGCAGCACGTGGGATCTTCCCGGACCAGGGATCGAACCTGTGTCCCCTGCATTGGCAGGCGGATTCTTTTTTTTTTTTAATAGATTTATTTATTTTACTTTATTTATTTTTGGCTGCGTTGGGTCTTTGTTGCTGTGTGCGGGCTTTCTCTAACTGTGACAAGCGGGACCTACTCTTCATTGTGGTGCGCGGACTTCTCATTGCGGTGACTTCTCTTGTTGCAGAGCATGGGCTCTAGGCTCAGTAGTTGTGCAGCACGGGCTTAGTTGCTCTGCGGCATGTGAGATCTTCCCGGACCAGGGCTCGAACCCGTGTCCCCTGCATTGACAGGCAGATTCTTAACCACTGTGCCACCAGGGAAGTCCTTGTGTATCTTTCTTTTAAGAAGCACTGCAAAAAATTCTCTATATACCCCCCAAATCTAGAACAATGTTTTATTTACACAAATATTGTCATATATATGTGTTATATATTTATATATATGTGTTATATGTTATATATATGTGTTATATGTTTTTATGTGTTTATATAGATATATATCACATAAAACGCACACACACACACACACACCAAATTAAAACTGATAGGAAAAATCCAAATTTAATCATCTACCCCAGGATGTCTTTTCTGGTTATTTTTATCTACTATACAGACCTACTTACTCTTCCCTTCCCTGCATGCGCCGAGCTTTGTTATGCCTCTGTCTGGTATTCTCTGCCTGGACTCCTTCCCCCACTCACCCTTGTTAAGCTGAGGAACTCTAACTCAGCCTGAAGACCAACCCAAAGTTACTCCCTTCCGGTAAGCTGAGATACTCCTTCCTGTGCTCCTACAGCACGTTATATATCAGTCTTAGCATTTCTCACCCTGCTTTGCAGTTATTTGTTTTTGAATCTATCCCTCCTCTAGATAGTGTGCTTCTATAGGGCAGGGTAGATGTCTCCTTCATCTTTATATCCCTCACATTGCCTAACAGAAACATGGAAGCTCACACGGCAGTTGTCTAATAAGTATTTAGTGAACAACGGAATCTGTGGCCCTGGATCTTTTTGGTATGAGCAGAGGCAAATTCTTTGAGCCTTCCTTCTATTCACTGCAGCAACCTGGAGCCCCTGAAATGGCCATGATTGCCCAAACTGTCCTAACTTCAATGGACAGCTATGATTGCAAAAAAAGAGAAACCCTGAACTGTGAAGAACATTTCACCCCAGCCTCTGGCACAGAACACACATGGCTGGAGGTGGGTGGCCAGAGGACACAGCCTGCCCTGTCTGAGGTTATCCTTCTGTCTAATGGCCTGGGTTGTGGGGTAAGGACAGAAGCTGGATTGGGGAAGTTTGGATATGCTGTATCTTTCTTTCTTGTGACAGCACCACCTCTTCCTAGGAAGGTCTCCAAAACCTTGGATAACAGGTTATACCGCAAAAGGGCAGTTGGCTGAGTTTGTTTTTTTTTTTTTTTAATTGAAATATAGTTGATTTACAATATTATATTCATTTCAGGCATACAATATAGCGGTTCAATATATTGGCAGGTGGATTCTCAACCACTGCACCACCAGGGAAACCCGGTAATGTACATTTTGAAAAAGGAAGCAAATTTAAAAAAATAGAAAGTAAACCAAGGACACATCACAATCAGTAAAATAGAATGAGGAACAATTGGGTATAGAAAGAAGGAAATTGGACTTCCCTGGTGGCGCAGTGGTTAAGAATCTGCCTGCCAATTCAGGGCACACGGGTTCGAGCCCTAGTCAGGGAAGATCCCACATGCCACGGAGCAACTAAGCCTGTGCGCCACAACTACTGAGCCTGCGCTCTAGAGCCCACGAGCCACAACTACCAAGCCCGCATGCCACAACTACTGAAGCCCATGCACCTAGAGCCCGTGCTCTGCAACGAGAGAAGTCACCGCAATGAGAAGCCTGCGCACCCCAATGAAGAGTAGCCCCCGCTCGCCACAACTAGAGAAAGCCTGCACACAGCAATGCCCAACGCAGCCAAAAATAAATGAATTTATTTTTTAAAAAATGTAATGAATGTAGTTATAAATATATTAAAAAAGAAAGAAGGACATCTTCCTGAGGGCTTAATAGATATCCCATGGGTGTGATAAAAGCATAATGAAACCAGCAGTTTTGACTGGGCACTGTACAGGGGAGGGGTGGGGGCAGGGAGGATGGCGCCTGCTGACTGCAAAGGCCTTAGCCTTGACTTTGGGTTAAGGCTTCCCAGGAGACCTTAATTAACCACCAAGGAGTTTCATTCAAGAATTTTTGGGGGACTTCCCTGGTGGTGGAGTGGTTAACAGTCTCTCTCCCAATGCAGGGGGCCTGGGTTCAATCCCTGGTCGGGGAAACTAGATCCCACATGCATACTGCAAATAAGACCCGGAGCAACAAAATAAATAAGTAAATAAATATTAAAAAAATTTTTTTTCAAGTAATTTCTAGCTTTCCTTGATGATTTTTTTTTTTTTTTTGGCCGCACCCTATAGCTGGTGGCCGTACTCTGGCTTGTGGGTCCAGTTCCTGGACCAGGGATTGAACCCGGGCCCTCGGCAGTAAGAGGGTGGAGTCCTAACCACTGGACCGCCAGGGAATTCCCTCCATGATGATTTTATTTTATTTTATTATTTTTTTTTAAACAAATTTATTTTATTTATTTATTTTTGGCTGCATTGGGTCTTCGGTGCTGTGAACGGGCTTTCTCCAGTTGCAGGGAGTGGGGGCTACTCTTCGTTGTGGTGCGCAGGCTTCTCATTGCGATGGCTTCTCTTGTTGCGGAGCACAGGCTCTAGGCACACGGGCTTCAGTAGTTGTGTCTCGCAGGCTTCAGTAGTTGTGGCTCAAGGACTCTAGAGCGCAGGCTCAGTAGTTGTGGCACACGGGCTTAGTTGCGCCAAGGCATGTGGGATCTTCCCGGACCAGGGCTCGAACCCGTGTCCCCTGCATTGGCAGGCAGATTCTTAACCACTGTGTCACCAGGGAAGCCCCATGATGATTTTAAATTTAGGGTTTTCCTCAATTTTTGAGCCTGAGTTTCTGTTTATGATTGAATTGGTGCCAAATTGTGTTAACTTTCACTGTATCCAGCTAACAAGAAAAGATCACATAAGAGACACATACCATGCAAAGGCTAAAGAGTTCCAGCCAGCTATGGAAAGATTCACAGAAAAGCAGGGAGAAATTGGGTCATCACCCAGCACCCAGTGGCCTGGTCGTGAGGACCCATGAGAACATGTGATAGCATGTGCTCTCAAAGAGCTGTGATTCGGTTTCAGCAAAATGTCACCAATGTCACATTATATTAGTGTTCATTTGAATTCTACTGCTTTTGTGATTTAGTTTTCATTTAAATTTATTTTTACTTTACTGTTGCTTGAGTTCTATGTATAGAAGGAGTTAACAGATACACAAATAATAATATTTAAGTAACATTGTGATAAAAATAATCCAAGTCAGTGCTGGATCCCCAAGAGTTTGGTGTTTTGTTTCTCCTTTGAAAGCGGTTTGTACCTTGACTGAGAAACATTGATCTAAAGTCTCTCTTGAAACAATTGGGCACTGGTGTAATTAGAACTCTGCTCTAAGGGCAGAAAGACTCTGGCTGCTAGACTCCTATGATGGCCATGTGAGAGGTGGGATCCTTGGCCATTTGACATGGGAGCTGACGGTAATTGTCCAATATGGACAAAAAGCCTTATACATTAAACCTCATTTAATCTTCACAACCACTACTGTCCTGATTTTACAGATGGAAATAAATAGGCTCAGAGAGGTTAAGGAAGTTAAGCATGGTCAGATCTAGAGAAGTGCTATGATCCAAATATGTATAGCTGTAAAACCAGTTCCACCTTTCCCATTTAAATTTTTATTTTTTTGTTTTTATTCTTGTGTCAAGGTTATACGTGCCCATAGCTTATAGAATGCAATGGTTTCATACGGTTTATAAGAAGAAGCAATAGCTCTCTACCTCCTGGTCCCCCACGTCCCTCTCCCCAGAGGGAATCACTTTCATGTATCAGCTGCTGCATTTTTTTTTTTTTTTTGGCCGCGTTGGGTCTTCGTTGCTGCGCGCGGGCTTTCTCCAGTTGTGGCGACCGGGGGCTACTCTTCATTGCAGTGCACGGGCTTCTCATTGCGGTGGCTTCTCTTGTTGCGGAGCATGGGCTCTAGGTGTGCAGGCTTCAGTAGTTGTGGCACGCAGGCTCAGTAGTTGTGGCACGTGGGGTCAGTAGTTGTGGCTTGCGGGCTCTAGAGCGCAGGCTCAGTAGTTGTGGTGAATGGGCTTAGTTGCTCCGCGGCATGTGGGATCTTCCTGCACCAAGGCTTGAACCCATGTCCCCTGCATTGGCAGGCGGATTCTCAACCACTGCGCCACCAGGGAAGCCCTCAGCTGCTGCATTTTATATTTACCTCCATTTATATTTACCTCCATGTTTCCATATAACATGCTTAAATTGCTAACTTCCTGCTTTTCCAGTTGTAGGTGCCAACTAATAATTTTCCACCCCACTCCACTCATTCATATACCACCCTTCACATCCCCCTCTCCTCCCAATTTAATTATGTTTTAATTTTTGTTTGGTCAGCACTAGGTTTTACATTACAATGACTATTCACAGCTGAGTCATTTTGTAAACCATGATATTGCTTTTTTTTTTTCCTGTACAAGTTTTGTTTTCCCTGATAATTATCTTACCTTCCCATTTGCTTTATTTTCTATGTATTTTGTTTTGTTTTGTTTTAATCAATTCAATCTTTGGTATTTGTCTTCCCTCAAGATGTGTAGACATCACCATGTTCTACCAATTTTATCTCTGCACAGATTCTTGCCAGGGGTTAGATATAAAATTGGTTAGATATAAAATTTGGTTAGATATAAAAATTGGGCACTGGTTAGATATAAAATTGGTTAGATATAAAATTTGGTTAGATATAAAATTCCACATTAATAATCATTTTCCTTTAGAATTTTGAGGGCTTTACTCCATTGCTTTCTAGTTTCCAGTGTTGCTATCTAGAAATCTGAAGATCTTTTATTGTGACCTGTCTTTTCTTTCTCTTTAGAATCTTGTAAGATCTTTCTTCATCCCAATGGTATTGCATTTTTCTATAATATGCTTTAGTGTGGGATTGTTTTCATCCTTTTTGTTGCATACTCAGTAAGTCCTTTTGAATCTGAAAACTCCTGTTCTCTCTACTAGGAAAAATATGAAAATTATTTCATTGTAAGTTCCTACCTTCCATTTTATCTGTTCTTTCTGGAACTCCTATTCTTTGGATATTGTACCTCTATCTTTTCTTTCCTATTTTCTATTTCTTTTGTCTTTAGGTCTTTTTGCTTTATTTTCTGGAATAGTTTTATCTTCCAACCCTACTGTGTTTTTCATATTTTTGATTTCCAGTAATTCTTTTTTTGTTTTCTGAATGTTCATGAAAAAAAATTCTATCCTTGTTTCATAATTGCTATGCTTTATCTGATAGTATTGTTTTGTTTTGTTTTGTTTTTAGTTTTCTTCTCATTGTATAGTCTTTGTTTGATTCAAATTCCTATTTTCCACCCATTAGTTTTATACTATTTTGATGTTATTAGAGGCTTTTCTGAGCAGTCTGCCAGTCTTGCCTGTCTGCACATATCTAAGCTGTTGGGGGTTTGTAGATAGAGCTACACTAGGAGGCAAGGTGGCTAAACCTTCTAGCTGGGGAAACTCTAGGGTCAGTATCTTTATATTTTTCCCTTTGGGGTTGTCTGAGAAGATGCTTCCCTATTTGGGTTATCGGGTGAAGGCGTGGCAGGATCTGAATGTAGAAAGAGCACTGGCAGGGTGTGTGCTGGTGTGGTGTGCATGTGGAGTGTCTCTGCATCTTCACCTTTTGACTCACTACAG